>NC_048906.1:578863-643650 GCF_011077185.1 Oxyura jamaicensis
GGGGCCGCATCGCCACGGCGCTGCCGGTGCCCGCTGCCGGTGCCCGGTGACCGCGTCGGCGGGCGGGGACGGGTCCCGAGGCTGCTCCCGCCGCGGGTCGCGAGCCCATCGGCGCCGGCGCGTCCCCGGAGCGCCCGCGGGCACAGCGCACGGGCGAGGCTTTGCGCTGGCGGCCGAGCCCGCACCCGGCCGCGTCTGGGAGGTTCATCCTCACCGTCCTCCTCCTGAAGGGCCGAGCAGGGCGGGGGGAGGCTGCTCCCTGGTAGGTCAGCCCGTGCCCCAGCCCCTTGCGGCTCCCTCCCGTGAGGCTTCCGGAGCCCCCAGACCGCATGCACCCACCCTGCCTGGGCAAACGCCCCAGCCCCGTCCCTGCCGGCCCTTGGCACTGGAGCCAGTAGGGTAAAACAGGTTTCCCACCCGTCGGAAGAAACACCCGCCAGTGAGAAGGGGCCTCTGAAACGTGAGAGTCAAGCCTGCGGGATGGCACGGTTACTATCCCTGGTGCTGCAGCCCTGCTCAGGGTTCCTCAGAGCCCTTGTCCTCCTCCATCTCCTCTGTCTCAACTCAGACAAGTGAGTGTGTCTGCGATACCTAATACTTTGCAGAGAACAGTGAGTGCATCTCCAGCAGGAGATGGTAATCTCCTAATTTTAATTATTAGGAGATTAGGATTTTAATTTGAGTAAAGGCTTTTGAGGGCAGTTCAGCAGCACTCAGAGAGGCAGCGAGTGCCATGCATGGGCTCATCCCCGTCTGTGGCCCACACTCCATGCTGTGGGCAGTGTACTGGCCTCTGCCTGCAGTGTCCAGCCCAGCGGGCTGGCATTTGTTTGCTGTGTGTCATGACAAGCGCTGTGGGAGCTTTGGGCTGCTCTCAGGCAGGGCTAGGTGCTTGTGCGGGCATTGGGAAGCAGCAGAGGCTTTGTTAGCCCCCAGGTGCCTGTGAGCTTGCAGCAGGAGGATGCCCAGCACAGGCAGAGCATCGGAGCTGGTCGTGGGAGGCAGCCCATGGGGCTGTGCACCCTACTCTGCTCCCTTCCCCTCTCATGCACTTACTCCTCTGTCTCAGCACTGGTTTTCCAACAGAGATGTGCCCTGTCCCCAGGCAGAGCAGTGCTCCTTGGCTGCCAAATGGGTTGCGAGGCACCGTGATATGATGCTCACTCCCAGCTCTTCTGGGATCCCAGTATTTGTCTCCTTGCTGGCCAGACGTGAGTCATGCCTGTGGCGTCAGGACGCAGGTTTCTGACTGTGAGCAGGTCAGAACTGCTCTGTGTATCGCAGGGGTGGTGCTCCAGCCATTGGCACCGGCACCGCGCTCTGTGCTGGGGAGGCAGCTCAGGCACTGCTCAGGGAGGCAGTCAGCAGATGCAGGCAGCTCCACTGCTGAGTTATACTTGGGTCATGGCAAACCCTGCAGACGGATATGTTCCATTCCTTTTGCTGTGGTACTGCTGGCAGGTGACTGGAGAGCCAGCACAGGTGTGGGTGGAGTGCTCTGAAGCCGTGTCCATCCTAAGGGAACTGCAGCAAGCCCAGTTCCTCCTACCCTTCACCTGCCATTACCCCTCGGCAGGTTTGTCCCCCCATCCAGATGTCAGATGCTGTCACCTGTCTTGCATTGCCTGAAAGCAATCAGGAGTGATTCTGCACTACAGGCAGACGAGGCCAGGAGCAGCTTTGGCTAAAGGGCTCCGAAGCAGCAGGATGGGCGATGCAGCAGGACACAGGTCCTGCCAAGTGCCTCGCTCAGAGGGGAGCTGTGTGTGCCCAGCACCTGGCTGGGAAATGGCCTCTCCATCCAGTGTTCCACTCCTGCTCGCAGTCCTGGGCCCTGCAAGTTCTCTGGGCTTCGGCTCTTCCCCATGCGTGGTGGCTGCAGTGGGGTGTGGGGCTGGGAGCCCTGCTGGCAGCACGGGACTGAACCTCGTGGCACTGCTCCAGGAGTGGTGGCAGTGATGGGAGTGTGGCCGGGTGCTGCCGGGGCCTGGCTTTGTGTCTAGATCAATAGATCGCATTGGAGCAGTGGAGCTTCCAAATTACTTCAGATAAAACAATTAAATGACACTTCCCTGGTTTTATTACTTTTTTTTTTTTAACCTCACAAATGTGCCAAAACATAAGCGCAGAGGCTGCTAACGTATAAAGTGTGGAATTGATTTTACTTCTTGCAAGTGGAGCAATTAAATGTGGAGCAGGTCTAACCCACAGTGTGACGAGCTTGTGTCGCTCTGCCAAGACACCAAGGAGGCAGGAGCAGGGTCCTGGCAGCGGCCGTGCCCTGGGGAAGGGCAGAGCTGACACCACCGGCACCTGGCTGCAAGGGGCTGCCGGCCGGGACCGGCGCAGGGGCCGGCTGTTCCTGCTGGCTGGGAGAGGGGATGCGCCGTGCTCGGGGCGTGCTGGGGTCTCTGCAGGCAGCCAGAGCATGGGCTGCATGGAAGGGCAAAGGCTCCCCTCTTGTGAGCAGAGACATCAGCTTCGGGAGTCCCTGGCCCCTGTGATGGCCGAGCACTGGTGCAGCTCCGTCCTTCCCTTCTTGTGCTCCAGTGGGGAGCTGAATGGAGGGAGCAAGCAGGTCTTTGATGCAGGTGGGAGCAGCAAGAGAGCTGATTCCCTGTGATGTTCCCAAAACCTGAGCTTCTGTTTTCCTGTGTTTTCCCCTGACCCTGAGTTGGTCTGAAGTGGAGGTGGCCGAACCAGTGGCAGGGGAGATGTGATGCTGCTGTCCTTGCTGGCTCCCAGTGTCGTGCTTACTCACAGCTGCTGTTTCCGTGGTGGCTCCTGTAGCACCTCCTGTCTTCTCCCGGGGCAGCCTTGGCTCTTTCCTCTTGGAGACCGCACGCTTGAAGTGGGCCCTGAGCGGGACCCCTCTGCTCTCCCCCACACGAGACCACACAGCTCAGGAGCTGCCTGCTTAATGACAGCAGACCAGAAACACCCATGCCGTTCCCAATTCCCATCAGCCTCTCTAATCCACCTCATTAGCTAGAGACACACTACAGGAAAGGTATTTTTAGCAAGATCTGTTTTAAGACGACTGAAACCAAACAGCCAGCTACTGGGGAATATCGATTCATTACCAATCCTGGACTAAATGTTCGATACAGAGCTTTTCCTGCTGCAGGTTGTGTGCCAATAACCTTCAATATTTTCCAGAACACAGGGAAGACAGGGTCATTTAATTTGCAATTAACTTTGAACAGCAACCGTGGGTGCTGTTTGCCTCTCCAAGATTCCTGAGTAACTGTGAGATGCTCCAGCATTGTTTTCATAGAGAGGGGATTCTCCTAGCAGGTGGGGCTGCTCCTGCGTGGCCAGCACCGCCACATCGCGGTCCTCGGGGAGCTGAGCTGAAAGGCATTGGCGCCACGGGCAGCCCTGGGTGGCTCCAGCTGGGATGCAGCTGCGTGGATCCTGTCCCAGGACAGCACACCAAGCACTGCCAGCCTCCCCTGCCGTGCTCCTGGCTGCCCCGGGGAACAGACCCCGGGCAGGGAGGAAAAAGCTGCATCCCCCACGGCTGCGGAGGGAGCGTGCAAGCCCTGGCTCCCGCACTCCGCCTCGCTAATTGCTCTCTGCTAATGGCCAGGTTGGCTCACACACAAATGGGAGCCCATTAGGGTTTGCCCAACGACACTGACTGTTTTGTGGGCTTGACTGACAGTGCATTTTGCTAAAGTTAATTAGCAAGAAGAGAGGAAGGCAGCAAGCTTCAAGGATGCTTTGAAGTTTCCTTGACTTCAGAGAGTGCCCTGGCTCAGAGGAATGGGTGTGAACCTCTGGCAGAGGCTGGTGTGCCTGAGGAGCTGCCCTGCAGGCAGCGCCTGCCCTGGCCGCTGCCATGGGCCCGGGGTGGGCCTGGGGCAGCCAGAGCCCAGGGGCAGCCGGAGCCTGGGAGAACGCAGGGAGGTAAATCCTTGTAGGGCACCAGCTCTTCAATATTAATGATGCGTGCTCTCATTCTGTCTTCCATGACCTTGTTTGTAAACACTGCAATTTGTTCTAACCTTCGCTTCAGTAGCATGAAATCTCTCTCAGAACCTGGCGTGGCCATGGGCATGGATGCTCCAGGGAGCTGACTAGCTGCTGTGTTTGTTCTTGGTGCCAGCACACTGCCCTGTTCCTTTGCACGCTCACAAGCACTGGAATATCACCAAGTGAGCAACGCGTCTCTGACTGGAGCTTTCGGTTAGGGAGTCATTGCAGCAGCCGTGGCACGTTATGTGGTTTTTAATGAGTGTTCATTTTGGAAGTTTCACCTAAGAAAACAGTTGCTGTGGGAATGGCAAAGGGGGCAACCCCAGCCTTTCCCCGTGTGCTGCGGCCTCCCCTGGAGGCTGGTTTGCACAGGGCTGGGATGTGCTCGCCTGCGGGTTGTTCCCTGCCTGGCCTGCGGCTGCTGGGTGCTGGGAGTCAGTGGTGGGTGGCTATTGACAGAGATGGGAGTTACACCCAGGCTTGCGTGCGTGAAGGGCATCGGCAGTGTGCCCTTTGGAAAAGATTTTGTTGACTTAAAGGACACAGCAAATCTCTGGAGCATTTGAATGATTAAAAATGAATCAGCAACAAAGTTAATTACTGTGTTCACACTGCTTTTATGCATTGAAATGTCCCTCATTATCTGTCTGTGAGCACTGGTGTAAAATCTTTGAACATAAACATTTATTAAAGGGAGCTGATCCATCATTAAAACTCCGGACTGCCTTGGCGCAGGGCCCAGGTGTTCTCACGGTGTGGCAGGAAGGACACGGGACTGGGACAGGCTTTCCCTGGGTCATCCCTCAGGTCTTCATTTTCCCAGTGCGGATGACGGTATGATCCCTGAATGGGGCAGGCTTTAGGGGGACGCAGCCAAGTCCATCCTGCTCAGCTGAGGCAGAGGCAGGAGCCCTGCTCCCAGGGCCAGCACCCCCAGCCCTTGTAGCGTGGCCGTCCTCAGCAGGGGACACTGCCATGGGGAGGCCTGGGGGGGCCTGGTGACCGGGGCTGGTGCTCTGTGCCCTGTGGACTCCTCACAGTGCTCTGTAACTGCATGACCACCAGCTGCTAGGTGTCGGCTGCTGTATTGCTGTGTCCTAAAAGTCTGCTGCAATGTCACTCCACCAGAAGAGCTATTTTATCTTCCTCACACCTCAGTTTCTCACATGCTTGACCCAGTTTTGCTTAAACCTTCATCGAGCTTTGCTTGAGCTTTTGTCTACTGACAGCATCTGAAGTCCTGCCAAGCCCAGCACTGGCCCCACATGCACCTGTGGCACAGCACAGCACAGCACGGCACGGCACAGCATGGCATGACACAGCTCAGCACGGCACAGCAGAACCCCTCTGCACGGGCACAGGGCTCGGGGCCAGCCGGGGGCCGTGTGCCTGCTGCAGGCAGGCTCAGAGCAGCAGCCGCGCTTTGGGTCCCTGCGTCACTGGTGCCTGTCCTGGCACCCTGTGTGCCCCAGCCAGGCCGGCTGCATGGGAGCAGGTCTGAGGGGAGCCCAGCAGGTGCTGGGTGTGCTGCAGGATTTCACTGCCCACCCGGGCTCCCCTCTTCCCATGCCCAGGCAGCGTGTCCCAGCCGCAGGCGCTGAGCCCGTGACATCGGGTGGCTGAGGGAAAGCGCTCGGCCCTCAGCACAAGAGCCAGCACTTGGGATTTTTTTTTGCCAAATGAAACAGTTTGTTTTTATGCCGATGAGTGGATGAAGTCCAGGATTACACACACTTCAGTCTGCGGCCTCTGAGGAGAGCCCTGGATGTGCTCGCCAAATCCTCTGCACACAGCGAGCAGCAACAGGCAAATATTTACCCAGGAGCTGCCAGCTCTGCTGCGTGCTGCACGGGCTGCATGCAGACCCGTGCCGTAACGGGATTATCGAGTGCACGCTCCCCCACGCATGCTTATCTGCAATATCTCAATCATCTGATGAATTTTTGTACAAATTTATCCCTGGGAGAGCGTTTCACGCATGTTCGACATCAAAGCAACGTAGGCAGCAAGGGAGCGTATGTTTCTTTAATGTGGGAGCGTTGTAGGGCCCGCAGGGTGCCCAAAGGCAGATTATGAGAAAATTAATAATTCAGGTCTGGGAAAGGTGCTGGCGAGAAGTTAACTCCTTCAGGGCAGGTGCTGCCTTCGCAGCAGTGCAGCCGGGGCAGCCACAGAAGCAGGGGATGTCTGCGGCAGGGGATGTGCTGGCTTCTGGTGCTGCAGGACGGCCGCCAGCTCGGCCGTGCAGGGATGGGCCATGGCTTCTGCCCCGGGGCCGTGCTGCTGCCTGGCGCGGGGGAAGCGTCCTCCTGCGGCTCCTGCCATCCCACCTGGGCGGGCAGTCCCCTTGCTCCAGTAACATGGGCAAATACAGTCTGAGGGTTGGAAGCAGGCATTAGCACTCACATAAAATGTCACTAACGGGCTTTAAGAATTTAGTAACTACAATAAAAATAATCTCTAATTCAAGAGGAATTAGTGCTGTATCTCCAGCCAGATTAATGCATTGAGCAGGGGATTTGGCTGGTGCTGGGAAGCCCAGAGGGATTTCTGCATGTCCCTGGGGCGCACCCTGGGCTCACAGAGCAGCAGCGGGGCCAGGGCAGCCGCTCTGTGGGGCAGGCTGGGGACACAGAGGGATGGGGGCATGGCAGGCTGGGGGCACGGCAAGATGGGGGCACGGGGGCTGGAGGCACCTGCCCTCTCCCCACCACAGCAGCATCCAGGCTGACCTCCTCAGGGAGGGCTGGGGGGAGCCGGGTGATCGGTGTGTGCTTGGGCACCGCGAGCAGATGTGTCTGCAGCCCACGCCTGGCAGGCGGGGAGAGCTGCGATGCCCCTGATAATTAAATCCCTCTGATGGTCAGAGGGCTAGCCTTTCTGGCAAGCACAGTGAAAAGCAAATGAAGTGGAAAGCCTGTAGCTGCTGAAAAGCGTGTGCTGGGAGTGACAAGGGAGCTGCACCCCAGCGCTGCTGCTGGTAAGTGCCGCTGACACCTTCTCCTCGGAGGGGACCTCAGCGGCTGCCCCACCAGCCCCAGGAGGTGTCTCTGGTCCCTGGCTGCTCCCTGTGTGGGTGAGGGGAGAGGTGTTTCTGCAGCCCACGCTGCTTCTGCAAGGCCGGAGTGGAGTTCGCTCCACTACCTCCCTAATGATTTCCGTGCAGAGCTGCCCTGCTGCTCACTCAGCATCAGCTTTTTTAACCTCCTCCATTTCTGCTGCGTTGCAGATTCCCTTCACCAGGACAAAGTGCGGACGGCTTGTGCACACGCTGCCAGATGGAGAAAGCTCCCGTGTGCTTTCTCCAGCCAGGCAGTGCCGACCGGACGAGCACAGGGAGGGCCTGGTGTGACAGGAGCGTGAGCGGTGCTGTCACACTGCAGGGGGAGCTGAGCCCCTTGGTGGGGAGTCCTGTGCAGGGGAAGGCAGCACCAAAACCACCGCCCGTCCGTCCCGGGGCAGATTCTGCACTGACACAAGGGCGCCCTGTTCCCAAGGTGTCGGTGGGCCTGGCACACCTCTTTGGCCAGGGCTGCCAGCCCGGCAGCACAACCCTGGGGCAGCGGCAACCCCAAATCCAGCAGGGCACGGCTCGTCCAGGCGGCGCGGGGTACCCAGAGGGGCCCCAGCACCGCAGAGCTGTTCCTGCCGTGCCGGGGTGCGCAGCGCCGCGGGCCAGGTGCTGAGAGCCTTCAAACCTGAATGCACGAGCCAGAGGCTTAAAACTATGTGACATGCTATTTGTATGCAAATAACTTTGTGAATGCAGAAGTCCAAAAATATCATTTTAAAGTCAACTGTAATTAAGTTTGCAATGTATTTCCCAGCTCTTGCAGCTCTGGGGATCCCGCCGTTAACATAAAGATGAATGTGTGGATGACATTTCTCCCCCTTGCATGGTTTCACTGGTGATTTATTTATCTATTCAGGCTGTGTTTTGTTGTCTCAGCAGTCTCTGTTGTTCAGGAGGAGCAAACACTGGGAGTCCATTTAAAAAAAAAAAAAAAAAAAAAAAAAAAAAAAAAAAAAAAAAAAAAAAAAAGCTCGTCTCATTTCTGTAATTTACTATGCAGAGATTTTTTGTTTTTCATAATTGATTAGAACCTGTAATTTCATTTTTTAAATACATGGACCTAATAGCTCACGTAATGAAAGTCTAACAAGCCTGAAGATGAGCCATTAATGAAACAGCAGTTTTATGATTCTCCACCAATATATTGTAATGGTGATTCGCTTATAAAGCTGTCCTGCACTGATTTATGATGAAACTTGTTTGTGATATGGAGATACCAGCAGTGGTGCCTGGCACTAAATTAGCATTTCCTGACAGTCATTAAACAATGGGAATCATAATCTGGATTTATGGGGTTTGGAGCAGAGCAGTGGGAAAGGCCAATTAAGCCACGGCTGTGCTCAGGTACCTATGTAAAACATCCCTATTAATTTATGCTAGCTAATTAGTTCTCTTTCAAATGAGAAAACTGATCAAGAGCAAGTGAGGGCTGCGAGGCCAGCTGGACTGGGACCAGGCGGGTGCTGCCCCCACGGCCGCTGCTGCATCTCCTCACAGCTCAGTTTTCCATCAGGGTTCTTTCTGCAGACCAAGCCCAAAGCCGGTGGCAGAGTACCTTGTTCTAGGGACCCTGCAGGGACCACATGGATTTCCAGAGGGCCAAAGGATGCTTCCCTGGCGGTCTCTGGTTGGGGTCACCAGGCGGCCGCAGTGTTCCCAAGCAGCTGTGCTGCAGCAGGCCAGGAAGGCCTGGAGTCTGTGCAGGGTTATCCCATGAACAGATCAGTGCCTCGCTCCCGCCGGCTGAATTGCTGCAGACAGGGTTGCTGATGTTTGCTTTCCATGACTGCTTCTGTCCTGAGGCTGCACTGGGCCAGCACAGACATCAATAGATCCAAGCCTTGTAAGACAACTGTTGTACCAGCTCTTCCTCTGCCTCGCTGCCCGGGTTCCCTCGTGGAGGGGACACAGACCTGCCAGGCTGCAGGCATTCCCCTGCGCTCACAAGAGCTCTGCCTGTCCTCTCAGAAGAGCCTGGGGGGCCCAAGCCCCCTGCACACCAGCGGTTATAGCAGGGGGACACTGGCTGCACCCAGGGCTCACGGGCAGGGGCTGCACCTGGGGCCTCGGGCAGCTAGCGGGACGCTCCGAGCGGGGCACACGTGGATGCAGAGTGTTGAACGTGTGGACTGTTCCAAATAAACCCTTCTCAGAGGCACATTTCTCAGCTCGCCATAAAACTGTCCCCAGCCAGCGCTGCTTGTGCCTTACAGCTTGTGTTCTGCTGCACAATTAAATTGCAGTCGCTGAGCCACTAACTTGTACTGCAAAGTGGAAAAAGTAGCAGATGCTTTTGAGCAATAAACAGTTGAAATAAAAGGTGCCTGTGAGTACAGGAGACCCGCATGTGCCTGGGGTGCTGGTCAGTGCCGCAGCCACCTGCTTTTGGCACGGTTGTCCCCTGGCTCCTTCCAAAGCCCTGCAGATGGGGAGGAGAGCGGTGATCCCCTGCTCCTGGCCCACTAAGGACACCTTAGAGATGCTCTGTGGCATTTCCTGAGCTGGCAGACTGAGCTGGCACAGGAGCAGGCTGTGGGTGTTTGGTCAGGACAGCAGACACGGGGCAAGGTATGGCTGGCAGCACGGTTTGCAGGGCTGGGGAGCCCCGAGCCAGGCTGAGCCAGGCTGAGCTCCTGGAAGCCAGGTGAACCCGCTCCTCACTCCCAGGCAGTGCGTGTGATGGCAAGGCCCCTGCATGCCCACTGCTGGCATAGTGGCAGCAGGGCCCCGGGGTGCTGTTACCATCCTGGTGCAGGCACCCTGTGCTTCCTGCTGTGCCCCACGTCTGGCTGGGATGGATCTAATAGTTTTCTCTAGCAATACAAGGCCAACTTACAAATCTTTCCATCCCATTAGTTTTATTTGATTTGGGTGTTCACTTGTCGAAGCAAGTGATTTAATTAGCACTAAACTGGGCCCCAGCCCCTCGTGGCGCAGCGCCCCTGGGCTGCCCCCAGCACTCCTCGCAGCGGTGCTGCCGCCCGCCCTGCAGCTCTGCTTTCACACACAGTGCTGGGGCAGGAGGGCTGCATGCAGGCAGTGCTGATTGCCAGGCTGAGGGGCAGATAAGGGGCAGCTGTGGCCCCACAGGGGCTGGAGCCAGCACAGCCCTGGCTGGCACCTGGCCGCTTGCCTGTGGTGCCCACGGCTCAGGGAGTGCGGGAGCCTGGCTGCACTTTAATGTGATCAGGGAGGGGAGAAGCCAGGTAATTGCAGTAATTCCGGAAGGAGCCACTGTAATTTCTTGTGCAAATGGCAACCAGCGTAGTCATATGTGATAAAAGACTGAGCGAAGGCTGGCAGAGGCTGTCTCCTGGTTAATGCACCCATGGCAGCGATCAGGGCGGATGGCAGGACTGCTTGGCTTCATGGCTGCAGAATGAATTCACACACTTCCCTTAAACTGATGATGAATCTGCCACTGGTGGAGATGGAGCAGCCCTGGCTGCTGCACAGCACCAGCTCCCTGGCAGCTCAGCAGTGCCCTTCCATCCTGCCTGGCTGCAGCCCCCAGGACCTGCATGTCCCTTCTGACTGGAACACGCAGGGGCACTGGTGCACACCCCTGCCCTCTCTCAGGGCACTCAGACGGGACCAGGGGACGTGGCTGGGGCAGACCCTGCAGCGCTGCGGAGGGAGCTGTGTCCTCCTGCCCTGCCGGGACAGGGCACCCTGCCAGCCTCGTGCTGCACACACCGCCCAGTGCAGCGTGGGCAGCCACTGCGAGCGGCCCAGCTCCTTCCTCACCACAATCTTCTTTGCTTGCAGGAGCCTGATGCCACGAACACTCGACAGCCAGATCACGGTGGAGAAGACCCCCAGCTACTTTGTCACCAAGGAGGCGCCGCGGCGGATCTTCAACATGTCGCGGGACACAAAGCTGATCGTGGTGGTGAGGAACCCGGTCACCCGTGCCATCTCGGACTACACGCAGACTCTCTCCAAGAAGCCAGACATCCCCACCTTCGAGGGGCTGTCCTTCCGCAACCGCAGCCTGGGGCTGGTGGACACCTCCTGGAATGCCATCCGCATCGGGATGTATGCCGTGCACCTGGAGAGCTGGCTCCAGTACTTCCCCCTCTCCCAGATCCACTTTGTCAGCGGGGAGAAGCTGATCACAGACCCGGCTGGGGAGATGGGCAAAGTCCAGGACTTCCTGGGCATCAAACGGGTTATCACAGACAAGCACTTCTACTTCAACAAGACAAAAGGCTTTCCTTGCCTGAAAAAAACAGAGAGCAGCAGCTCACCACGCTGCCTGGGCAAGTCCAAAGGGAGGACTCACGTGCAGATAGACCCCGAGGTGATAGAGCAGCTCCAGGACTTTTACAGACCTTACAATATCAAGTTCTATGAAACAGTCGGGCAGGACTTCAGGTGGGAATAAGCACCCGGGAGCAGAGCTGTGGTGACGTGGCACTGCAGTCTTCCACGAGGGTGGCCTGTGGGGGCCAGGGCTGGGGCCAGGCCCTGCAGCCAGCCTGTCCCTCCTGGAAACCCCAGGCCCAGGCGGGACGGCAGGCCGGGATGCTGCAGGGTGAGCAGGGCTGGGGGAGCCCAGCTGGGGAAGACGCAGAGTCCTGCCGCAGCCACTGCAGGATGGGTGCCAGCAGGCACTGCCCATCCCAGCGGGTCGGCGCTGTGGTGGCCTGTGCTGTGGGGTCCTGCTCACTTGTACAGCCATGTGGTCCTGGGCCACGGCGATGGCCCCAACTTGCAGCCCGTGCACAGGCTCCTCCAGGGCACACCCCTCCTTGGCACCCCAAAGTGAACCAGGGCTCCCGGGTAGTCCCAGCCCCGGGGCGCAGAGGAGGCATCGCTGTCTGTGGGGTCAGGGCAGGCAGGGCTGCAGCCGCTCTGCTTCGCCCATCACTGCAGCACGGCGTGCAGCCACGAGGGTGGTGAGATGTATCTGCTTGAAGAAAAACTGTCTTTGAAAAATGTTGTACCAATATTTTGTCCTGTGAATAAAGCACAGAATCCTGCTGTTACGGGTACTTTAGTGGCACTAGCATCCTTGTTCAGCATGTGATCTCTTGTGTAAATAAAAGCGGCTACCACCGGTCCTTATGCATGGGCTTTTCTTAGGGCAGGCCCATCTGTGGGCTGGGGCAGCCCCATGCCGCCCCACTCCCCTTGCTGTGCCGCTGGGGCTGGTGGAGAAGTGGGCAGCGGCGCAGGGCAGGACCAGAGGGAGGGAGGGAGGCTCAGCCCTGCACAGTGAGAAGGGAGCCTGAGCACATCACTCAGGAGCACCATAGACACCTCAGCGCCAGTACTGCCTCCTGGCAGGCTCTGGGTGTGGGCTGTGTTACATGCAAGGGACGGTAATTTATGTTGGAACTTAATGGGCCGTTCTGTAGGAGCCCACAATTACACCTAAATGTCAAGTGCAGCACGCCTTGCGAGATGGCCCCCGGGCTGAGCCCACCACCACTTTCCCTGGCTGCCGTCCCCTCTGACTCCGTGCCAGCCGCAGCCGGCCAGCTGGAGGTGCAGCTCCGAGGCCAGGCTCTGCTGCCAGCCACACGCAGCCCCGGCAGCTCCCCGGCAGCCCCCTGGCAGCAGCAGCCCCCACGGCCAGGGTCCTGGGGGCATCACCGCGCGCTTCGCCCAGGCACGGAGCCGTGGTGCTGAGTGAGTGCAAGCAGAGCCTCCCCGCGGCGCCCAGCCCTGTGCCTGCGGTCACATCCGCAGCACCCAGCCCAGCTGTCCTGAGCACAGGTGCCCCTTGGATCCAGAGCAGCGTGATGGGCCACATCCTCTGGTGGTGGAGATGGGCACTCTGCAGCACGCCCAGCTCAGCACCCTGGGGGAGCTGGGGGCCCAAACTGCTCCCACAGGGCTCAGCCGGGGGGATCAGCCACCAGCACCCTGGTTCAGTTGGTGCACCGAGCACTGTGCTAGCACGGCTGGGCAGTGTGGGGTCCCATCCTGCCACGGCAGAGCCCACGCCGAGGTCACACACACATAGCCCTGTCCCATCCTGCAGCAATCCATTTCACCATCCTGTTAGCAGGCGCTGTAATGAGCACCTCCGTTCATGAATATCAATAACTGCTCTTGTCGGAGTGGTGTTATTTGCCTTTCCGAGTGCTGGACTGTTTGAATCATCTATTGATTTTCGTAGTAAATCTCAGGCATTTCTGTCAAAGGTTGCAATTTACCACTAGCATCTAAATCTCAGCGAGAGCCTGAGCCTTCAGCCTCTCCCGGCTGCCTGCGCGAGCAGCCCTGCGTGCCGCTCTGCACAGCTCTCCCTGGGGCTGGGAGCAGCCGGGCCGGCTCAGCATCCCCCCCCGGGCAGAGCAGCGCGGGTGCTGCAGCAGGGCTGCTGCTCGGGGTGCCGGCCATTAGCCCCCGGTGTGCTGCAGGGCAGGGACTGAAAGAAAAACAACAAAGCCTTCCAGGCCCAGGGTGCCTGCTGCAGCGTGGGTTGTGCACAGCACAGAGGTGGACAGGCAGGGGTGCAGCACAACCACGGTCAGTCCAAGGGACCTTACTGGAAGTGGGGCCAGTCTGGAGAGCTGTAATAGGAAAAACCTGGAGGTAATTAACAGACATCTCACAGAACACACCCTGCCTCCCCTTCCGCCATCACCCAGCAGCAGCTGCAGGAGCTGCAGGAGCTCCGAGAGGCCAGCAGTGAGGGTCCCAGAGACAGCTGCAGGCAGGTGGCGGCCAAGCAGGGGATTAGCAGCTGCCTACAGGAGGATGGGATATTTTCTTATATGATTTTTCCTTTAAAGGACAAACATATTCACAGCAAGATTCACAAATCCCAGACTCATAGTAGAAAAGCCATTTCCAATCCAGTCCAAGGAGGCAGAAGGTGCTGGGCTAGATTGATCCCCCTGACAATACAGTATTAGTGGGAAATGAGAGCTGGAGGCTGCAATATCAAACAATTACTTTACATTTGTCCTTACAAATGGAGGAGCAGAAAAGGGCTTAAATCAAGTATTAGATTTACAAAGGGTAAGCAAATGAGGGCTCAGGAAGGGCTGTACTGAAAATGCTGATCACATTAGGAGCTCTTAAAACGTGGCTTAAAAAGCGCTCAAGGAGGCAATCTGCATTCAGCAGCAGCAGGATGGGAGGGGAGGGTTCATTAACGTCGAGCAACGCTGGTTTGAAGATACCGACGCTGAGCAGAGGGGCTCCCAAAGGGCAGCTGCCCCCTCGGTCGGGCTGGTGTCCTCCCCACTGCCCCCTGACTGTTCCTGTCCATGGTGGGGGTGTGGGGGGGCAGAGCCTCTGCTCGGGACACACAAGCCAGCACAGTGCTCTGGCTGCACTGGCCCCATGAGCCCCCGCCGTCCTTCCCCCAGCAGCCCAGCACGTCGGCGGGTCCCACCGGCACGGTGCAGAGCCATCAGGGTGCAGCAGCAAGATTTCAAGCAGACCAGATTAGAGGGACTAATCCCCTCCCAGTGGCTAAATCAGCTCAAAGCTCTGGCTTAGCAAGCTCTGTGAGCTCCTGCAAATGCATGCAGGGTCACAGTCAGGAAGGAGAAGTGCTGGAGTTATGGCTGGTGCTGGCTCCCGGTCCGGCCGTGATGTGCTTGGCAATGGCTGACGCAGGGACGATCTGCAGGCAGCTGGGGAGCCAGGCTCTGCCTGGGCAGCGCCTTGCCGGAGGGCCTGGCAGTGCTGGGGGCTGCCTGGGGCGAGCGTCGGGGGACACTCACCGCGTCCACCACAGCCCTGGCAGACTGGTGGGGATGCCCCGAGCAGGACCCCCGCCGCTTCGGCTGTGCTGTGTGCCGGGATTGCCGCCCTCTCCTGCGGGGAGCAGAGGGGGCCCAGTGCGGGCTGCGTCCACATCCCCCGACGGAAAAGTGAGGACTGCAGGCGTGCACCGTGGGCACTCCTGTCGTGAAGTTGGTGCCGATGGCATCCGCTCACAGAGCCCTCAGAGCTCCCCTGTGCGGGAGGGAGACCTGCTGGGCAACCAAAGGCAACTGGCTTTGTAAAAAGTATTTGCTGTGCCGTGCAGCTGCGGTCCTGAGCAGCCTCCGTGCCATTAAATGGCTGTAATAGTTGGGAGGAAAATGCTTTAAGAGTGAATTTTATAAGCTAGCATGTAAATTGTAACGACCACTGTATAATTTTTACTGGGCTGGAAGGTGTGCAATTTAAGGCACTATTTCTCAGTCAGGGGTGACAGAGAGCCTCACCAGAGTCCTTCGAAGACTTGATGAAAATGTCCAAAGACAGGCCGAAAGGCAGACCTTTTGTTGACTTGATTAATGTGCATGCCAAGTTCAAAGTGCTGAATCCAGCCTGCCCGTTGAGGAGGGATTCAATTGCAGCCGTAGATGTCAGCACTAAAGTTCAGCACGCGGTGAAATAGCGCTGCCCCTGCGGCTGCAGCTCGGCCAGCCAGGCTCTCCCCTCGGGGCGCCGTGACAGGGCGGGATGGAGCTGGCCGTGAATTATGTGAACCTTCAGCAATCCTACGTGCGGCTCTGGCCAGGAAGAGGTGCTGACCAGCCCCAGCATATGTCCGCCGCCTGCAGCACACGCGCCCCATGGGAGGCCCTGGCACGCTCCTTGCAAGCCCCTGGTGTGCTCCTTGCTCTGTTGGCAGAGGTGAGGGGTGCTGGGGAGCTGCAGCCTCAGCGTGCGGGGTGATACGAGAACCTGCTCGGCACCCCGGCAGGACCCACACCAAGAACACAGAGGAGCTCCCTGAGGGCCAGAGCTGTGGGCATGCTGGCCATGGGCCTGCCCAGCTGCAGGGGCACGGGGCGCTGCGTGCGGAGCTCCCTGGTGCGGCCACTCCACAGCCGTTGCGTGCGGTGTGTTGTGATCGGCTCGCTCAGGCTTGAACCCCTGAGAGCAGCTGTTTAATATTTATCAGCTCATAAATACTTAAACATAATGAATGCGACTTAAGTGGTCCCTGATCCTGTTTACGCTGAAGAGCTCTTGAGACATGCTGGGTCAAAGGAAACCTTCCTGGGCCCCAATTTACGTCGCTGGCAAGTGCTCTGCCCTGCCTGCACAGAGCGGAGCTGCCAGCACGTCCCTGGGAGCCGCGGCGCTGCTCCTGCACGGCTGCCACCTCCCATCCGTGGCCAAGGCAGCAGGCAGTGGTGGGCACACAGCCGCCCTTTGAGCACACCGGGCTCAGCACCAGCACTGCGCCAACCAGCTCCAGCTGTGGCTCTGCATTGCACGTTAAATTAAGACCAAGTATTTTCAGTTGCACAAGAAGCATCATTCATCTCTCAAACTGAGGTGGGAACACAGTGCCTTAAGCACTGAGAAAATTTGATTAACTTCTTCTTAATTAATATAATTCACTTCTGCTCCTGGCTCCACACTTAATGCCCACAGCAGGGACCAGGAACCAAGCGGGGCCCTTGGAGCCGGGGACTGTGGACAGCTCTGTGTTGGGGGAGGCCCAGCCCCGTCCTGACACCTCCGAGTGCGCTGCGCCCACAGGCTGCTGCTCCTGGACTGGGGGGACAGACCCCCGGACAGACCCCCAGCTCCCTGCCTCCCAACGCCCCGGGAGCCCCACTGCAGCTGGCAGGCCCCAAGCCCCCTCCCCAGAGCCCAGACTCCTTTTGCAAAAGTAAATCTGATTTCTCCTTTATGTGAGCCGCTAAGGCACAGTGTATAAATTAATCAAACTCCTCTGAAGCTCAGATCTTCTGTAGGGTTTCATTCACTCAGGAAACCAAGCCCACCCAGCCCCACGGCCCCTTCTCTGATGCCTTTGGCTGCTGCCCCCCGTGACGGCCATGGGCAGTCAGCTGGCACACTCGGGGTGCTCTCCTGCCCAGCCTCAGGCCCCCTTGGGGGTCCCATTCTACTCCGCAGCCCCCCGTGCAGGGTGGGTGCTGAGAGCCCCGAGGTTGGCCCTGCTCTGGCCCCACTGCCTGGAGGGAGAAGGCAATGAGAAGGAGAAACTGGTGGCTGTCCATGAGGATGTCAGCTTGGCTCGCTGCCAGCCTGCCTGCCTGCTTTCCCAACAGCTCGCATCCTACACAGCTGATTAACGTGTTCAGTTTGCTTTGAAAGTTTTCCAAGTTCTTCCACAAGCTCTGTTCAGCGCTCCAGTGAACAAGAGCGCATGAAAAGGAGAAGATCTGATGGTATCAGTACTGCACTGAAGTCTGGGCATCACTGCATAATTCACTACCTGACAGTAATTAACCAGCTGGTCCAATTAGGGTGACTCCTGCAGACAGGGCTCAGGGCATGGAGGGCACAGGGGCCTGGTGCTTCCCACAAGCAGGCGGCTGCCGGGGGTTCGTGGGGCCTGGCCAGGATGTCGGCTGTGACACGAAGCTGCTGCCACCAGACGGAAGCAGGCACCGTGCACGGGGATGGCTGCAAACGCTCCTGCCAAGAGCATTTCAGCACTGCCTGAGAAATGCTGCCGCTTACACCCCTGCGAGGAAACCATCTCCAGCAGCAGCCCCAAGGGCAGTGCTGGCACGGGGCAGGGAGCTTCACCAGGGCCCTGCCAGCAGCGCTTGGCCGCTGGTCAGTCCCCGACCCACAGTGCTGGCCCCGGGGGCACAGGGACACCAGTGTGGGGTTGGCACCGGGCGGTGCTGGGTCCCCGGCCGGTCCTGAGCCGCGGCAGTGGGGCAGGTCCAGGCAGTGGCACGTCAGGTGCTGACAGCTCTCTTGCTGCAGCCTGCTCCTGAGGCAAGCACGGCAGTGAGGACAGCAACGGCTCGTGCACGCTCCACTGGCTGGCAATAAGGATGGCTTCGGTATAAATATTTACCTAGAGATTGAATGGATTCAGCTGAGTTCATTCCTATTAGAGGATCTGTTAGTAATTATCTGAATATGCGTTATTACCTGGGGACCTATAATCTGCCACAGTAATGAGTTCAAGTGGCTCAAGTGGCATAATAAACAGGAAAGGGAAGGTGGGAAGGGTACCGCTGCCATCCGCAGCAGGGGCAGGGCAGGGCTCAAGGACAGCAGAGTCATCAGCCTGAGACTGCTGCTGCAGCACCGCGGCGGTGGGACACGGGGCTCCTGCTCTGCCTCGCCAACAGCGGGTCGAAGGTGAGCGTTGGGCATGATGCAGGGAGGACTGACTGAGCTCAGAAAGGAAGAAAGAAGCTGAAATATGGGTTAAACCGGTGCTTCCCGGCGCTGGTGTTGTGCACGGGATGTGCTGCAGGATGGAGCACCGCAGCTCCCGCAGGGCACCCAGGCTCTGGCTCCGCGCCTCTGTGAAGCTGGACCGAGGTGCAGCAGCCCAATCCTCCCCACCACACAGACTCGCTCCACAAAATTGAATTGACTTCATCTGACTCAGAAAAAATAATATAATTAAAGAGCAGGTCGTGAGGCTGAGCTCATCGTCCTGCTGCTGCAGGTATTGACTCATCCCAAAGCATAGCAAGGGAGAAAACTCCCCTCTGGGAGAGGAGTCCTGGGTCTGTGTGTGCTTGCAAGGTGCACAGTCCGTGCTGCTATTGCCATTTGGAGCATGTCCAGCCACGCACACCACGGGGCCACAGGGTGGGAAAGTCTACGAGCATGGTGATGCCCTAAGAGGCAACACAATAGAAAAGGTGCCCAGGAGTGACGGAGATTAATCACTCTGATGCTAATCCTGTGAAGGATCTGACCTGCCAGCTGAAGTGAGCACCCGCGATCCATCTCTCCTTATCACACATATCATTTTCCCCTCGCTGGCACGCCGTGCGCTCGGCAGCCGGGCAGGTGAGCGGTGTCAGGCCTTGCTGTGGCCAGGCTGGTGGTGAGAGCCACGTCCCCAGAGCCAGGGCCGGGGAGGCAGCGGGCTGCCCAGCACCTCCCACAGTACTGGGCATCGCCGGAGCTTGGGATGGGGCCGTTGGCACCTGCCCCTCGTCTTCAGGCAGCTCTCGGCTTCTCCCACCTTCCCTGACTGGCAGGTCCTGCTGGATTTGAATACTGTAAATATAGCTCTTTATTTGAGGAATAATGATCTGAGACCAGCAGATAATCTCTGTCCCATCCCTGCGCACTGCAGCACTGCCATGTGATATCACTGTGTTTAGTTGTGGCACTGTTGTGAGAGCAATATGGTCATTAAGCTCTAATTTCTAAAACAAAGATAAAATTACGTGATTAAGATCTAATTAAACTCTAACTACCAGCACTATGAATCACTTCAGCACACAGTTTAATGGATGTCTTTTGAAGCCATCATGCATTTTGTTTCCTTCTGTGGCCTATGATTTCCCTAAAGGGATTGGGTTTGCTCAGTCTGATGTTTGCTTTCGCTGTTCCTGCTTTGTCTGGGGACCACTAAAAATGTTTACATGTGAGCAAGAAGCTCAAAAATCCATTTCTAACCAGACAGAAAATTTCACTTGACAAGCTCGTTCAAATGTGTATCTCTGTAGAAATAATCGGAGCACAGAGGGTTCTTAACGCCGGTGCCGTCCCCCAGCCCCCAGTCTGCTAATGTAATTTCGGAACTGACATGTACTGTGGTGTAATTAGCACGAACTGCCTGCATGTTAGATAGCTCGGTGCTAGGTGCCTTGTGGCCAGAGCTGCGCTAAGTGGCATTAAAACTCCTTGTTAGAGAAAAAAAAAAAAAAAAAAGGAAGAGGAAGAACACCTCCCTTACAGCTCTGGGCTGTTGACTCTAAGGAACAGTGCTACAATATTTTTGTTAGAGACTATTGTCATTTTCCTTTTCCCTAGCAAAATACCGCCTCACTGTCCCAGAGCTGCCTCTGCCAGACCAGCACAGACGCTTCCAAGCCTTCACTCCGGTGCTGCAGCCCGTGTCGTGCCCCAGGAGCAGCAGGTGCCTGCCGTGCAGCCCATGCCCGCGCTGCCCACAGCTCCCCAGCAGGTTTGCATTACGAATGTGCCACACACCTTGCTGCAGCTTGGCCGCAAGCAGCCGGGGGGCACGTCCGTGTAGCTCTCAGGGCTTGCATCCCTCCTGCCAAGCCCTGCAAAGCCCAGGGCCAAGAGCCCCCGCGATGGCCATCACGGAGGCACGGGGCCCAGCTCTCCGACAGCGTGATGGCCTCCTTGCTCCTCTGCCTGGGTGGTGCTGCAGCAGCCGCTCCTCTCCCCTTCCACGGGCATGGCTCAGAGCCGAGCCGTGGCTGCAAAGGGGCTGTGAGCCAGCCCTCCCTCCTCCAGCACAGCGATGGAGCCGACCCTGGCGGTTTCAGCCCTGGGTTCAAAGCGAGCTCAGGACAAGCCCAGCACTGAGTGGCGAGCGGCTGCAGCGTGTTGTCCCAGCAGGGCACGGGCCTGGCTCGCTGCTCAGGGTGCAGATATTGCAGGGTCAGGGCCGGGCTTGTTGGGTATCACTGTGCCTCTTTAGCTTTGTAGGTGCTACAACCAACTGCTGCACAGACACCTATGTACCCAAAAGCCAAGGCTAGTGCTGCCAAACAAGCTGCAGCGCTCCCAGCACTGCGGGGCAGCACAGCCCAGACATCACCGAGTGCCGCACGGGTTAATTACCGGCACAGGGATGTTTAAGGGGAAGATAGCCTGGTATTCCCTTGGGGAGAGCACGCAGTGCAATGACTTCTTACCCATTGCTCACCCACTGGAATGGATAGAAAAGGGTGTTGGAGAGAAATAACACTAAGAAAAGTTATGGCCCCATTTAGGTTTGCTTTGTTGCCTTTTTTTTTAGCAGAAGAATGCCTTGTTTTCCCTGAGATGACACATTAAGTGAACACACATCCTCCTGAGTATAGCTGCAGCTGCAACAGGTACCTAACAAACTGCTAAATGGGAAAGAAAATTTCCATCATTAATCAGGCACTGTGAAATGAGGTAGTTCTCAAAATTGCCCCCCCATATAATTGTTAGTGGATCCAAACAACCAGCAGTAACTCAGGGTAATGTTCCCCAGATGACTCAGACAGCCAGAAGAGATAAAGGAATCAGAGAGGAAATAAAGGAATTGAACATCGTGAGTGCTTCTGTTTTACATTGTCGTAGGGACAAACTTCCTTAAGATGCTCATTAGAACACGAGCAGGGCTCACAACCAGCTCATTCACTTCCTGAACTGACAACAGCACCCGCCTGGCACCGTGCAACACAAAGCACCGGCCGCCCCTGGCCAGGCAGGGCATCGAACGCTCCGTGCAGTGCCCGGGGCAGCCCCTCGCCTCCTGCTGCATGGGCCCAGTGCCAGGAGGCAGCGGCACGGTGCAGCCGCGGGGAGGGAAACGTACAGAAACATCTTGGGAAAGCCACACACGCCATGCAGCCCTGTGTCCGCTCCAGCTGCAGCTGGCCAGAGCCTTCCTTGCTCCCAGCAAGTTTCCAGTCCCCTCTGCAGCTTACAGCAGACACGGAGATGAGCTGTGTGGGGCGATGCTGGCGGAGCATCCTGCAGGACGCTGCGTCCTGCACCACCGGCAGAGCCCCGCGGGCTGCAGGTAGCGGCTGCAGCGCCCGGGGAAAGCGCAGCCCATTGGGAGGCTCCTTGCGGCAGGTTCACTCTGCACCCAGGCACCCGAGAGCATTTCCAGCCATCACAGTTCAGATGCTCAGTGAAACCGAGAGCAGAATGCCTCACGTGATAATTACTGTTATTTATAATGAGGCAATGACAACAAGTGAGCAGAGTTCGGTTATTCCCCAGCCAGCTGGCACAGCATGCCCGTGTTTCAAGAGCCGTTAGCAGCTAAGAGTTCTCAGCTTTGAGCACTTTCCAAGGGACCTCATTTCAGAGAGCACTTTGCAGAGAGGCAGAGCTTAGGAAGCCCGAGTGGAGCCCTGAGAAAGCGTCACCAGATGGTCTGGGCGAGCAGTGTGGGACAGGACTGCGCACGTAGGGTTCCCCAGGAGCCTGAGGTGCTGGGCAGAATATGGTCCTTTGCAAGGGCCCCGCAGCACCTGAGCACTCTCTCTTGTGAATAAACCAAGATGGAAATAGTGGGAACATCCCTGCTCTGCCGCCTGCTGCTTAGCGCTGCCCCAGCCCCACCGCCGTCTGCAATCACTTGGCACCGAGCCACGACGGGCGCCTCGCAGCCGCTCATTCAGCGGAATTACTCAAAGCAGCAGTTAGAGCAACGCGAGCTGCACACGGAGAAATAAGAGGGGACAGCTTGCCAATGCTCAGATCGTGCTACTGAGCCTGTGATTAAGGCATTTCACAGCTCCGCACCACACGGGTGCGTGCACGGCGCCCTGCAGCCGTGGCACAGAGGTGCTGCCAATGCTGGTGCCGCTGGCTGCGGCTCTCGGTGCCGGCACAGGCCCCGTGCCCTGGGATAGACAGAAATTAGATTGAAGTGACGCAGTTTGTTCCTGACAAATCCTTTTCTCATTTCTTTTTTTTCCTTCAAGGTGCCCACAAGCAGCCAGTTGGTTTGTTAACTTATTTACAGTTCCTGGAAAGCCACTGCAGCCAGCAGCAGGCCGGTCTGTACGGCTGCAGCTCCTGCTGTCACTGCTTGTTAGCCCAGAGGGCTCCCCTGTCCTCTCCGCCAGGAAGCAAGGTCTCAGACACAGCCATTAACGAGCTCCGGGCAGCTCCAGCTGGGGCTCCCAGTTGTTTGTCCATTAAAACAGGCCGTTTTCAACACAGCCAGATCTGGCTGCGGGTGGCTGTGCTGGCAGGGATTGGCTGTGCTGTGGGACACATGGGGATTTACACCTGGGTGAGCCAGGAGGAGCAGGACCCGCACGGGATCGGGCAGAGGAAGGGAAGGGACCCGTCGGCACCTGGCACTGAGGGGCAGCAAGGGACAAGTGGCCCGGCCGCAGCAGGACCGGGGCTGCCGGGAGCAGACTTCAAAAGGGGGAGAAAACACTGCTTCTCCGAGTTAATATTCCCTTGCGGATCTTCTGCTCCTCATTATTCTGGTCGTTAGTTAAGCAACAGCCGCTCGTCACTTGTGGTTCAGCAGCTAAGGAAGGGCTGAGTGCAATAGGCTAATTTATTTTCTTTTAGTGCTTCTCAGACATGGCAGCCCCTGGCTGCTCCTCACCGCTGGTAACCAACTGGAGGCATTTCAGATATTTCTAATGTATGAAAGCAACTGGGAAACAGAAATTACCCTCTCTGAAATAATTCCTGAGACAGATTTCTTTTGGCACTTTGCAATAGATACGCAGAGGTGCATGCTGCAAGTACTAGCTTGCTTTTCCCGAGCAATTTATTAGCCCTGCCATCTGGTTAAGACTTCATTTCTTTCCCCCAGTTAAACGTACCTCATTGACAGAAATGGCATCTGCAGGAAAGGTGAAAAGTGGGAGAGACAGCCAGGGCCTTTCGCAGCCCCGCATGTCGCCCGGCTGATCCTCTGCAGGTGGAGCAAGGCCGCTGCACGGAGCCAGCTGAGGCGTCTCACCCCGGGCTTGGCGGGGTGCCCCACCGCGCTGCCCCGTGCCCCAGCCACAGACATCATCTCTGAGCTGGGCCCCCACCGAGACCCGGGGCGGGTGACAAACGATCTGCTTGGGATGCACGGCCTCCGCCGCTGCCTGCGCAGCCCAAATGAAATTAAAATATTGACAGAAACAATTTCCAGGGGAAAATTGGAAGAGTTGGTGGCGGTGCTGGAGCCAGCTGGCTCCTGCTGGGCAGGCAGCCCCCAGCCCGCTGCCCGCCACCTCCCGTCCCGTGGCTGCCGAGGTCGGGCAGCCCCAGCCAGCACAGGCAGCACATGGCAGGAGGGCTCGTGGCTCCCTGAGCCCTGCCAAGCTGCTGGCAGCACGGGAAGCACGTTTCTGTGCGGCTGGGCCGATGGGCAGCCAGACGCCTCGAGGGTCCTCCCGGTCAAGCTGCCACGCGGGGAGGGCAGGACCCCAGGATCAGGGGGCTGCAGCCACAGGCACAGAGCTGGATCCTGTGCAGCAGGCACTGCGCTGTGCCAGCAGCCGCCTGTGTGCTGCAAGTGAATTCACTGCAATCCTAATGCAATGCCTTTAGGAAAATAGCCCGTCCTTAGTGGAGGGCACAGAAACAACAGGAAGGGAAAAAGGGACCTCATTACCAGGCCAAGTGAAGACAAAGGGAAAAATATCCCCTGTCCATGCTGCCCCCGGCACCCAGCCATGCCCAGCAGCAGCTCCCCAGCCAGGACGGGGCTGGGTGCCCCAGGCAGTGCGGGGCCGGGCCAGACCATGCATTGGTCAGGGCTGGGCCAGGAAGACTTCACGCCTCACTTAACCACCTCCTCTACATAGATAACATTGCTACGCTGAATTACATGTTCTCTATCTTCACATCTTAATACTGCCTGGGTGGAGTTAGTAAAAGGCACACTCTGTGCTGCTTCATTGCACTTTATTTAAGTCATCCCAGGGAAAGAGCAATCGGGCCATTATTCACCGCATGCCTGAGCACCGCTCTGGGCTCCCTGCACCATCCTCTGCTGACACGGGAGGCCTGTGGGCACCGCTGCCCCCAGCCCCAGCCCATTGCTGGGACCTGACCACAGCCCCATGGCACGCACCGGCCCCCACCATGCTGCACTGTGTGACCCCATGCCAGCAGAGAGCATCCTGCAGCAGCATGCACCCTGTCTGCTCTGCTGCAGCCTCCCAAAAGCACCGGGAGCGATCACTGGGGAATCCACTGTCTCCAGATGCAGGAGCCCAAGACAGTGCAAGGGAACTGAGTGTGCATGCGGGCATCAAAAGACTGAAAAACAGAAAGAAATTGGTTTCAAACATCCCCACAAGTGAGCCAGAGAGCCTGTGCCCCACCACTCAGCAGCTGCTCAGAGTCTTGTGGCAGCTTGCGTGGGCTCTGGGTGGACTCCGACCTGCTCTGAAACAAGAGGCCGGCAGGAGATCAAGTCAGCTGCAATAAAATTTTCATTACTTGTGTGTTTGAAAAGCTGTTGTACTATTTTAGAGAAGAAAGGTAATCTGTCATGGTTTATTAATGCGCTGTAATGGGGCTCTTTGCAGGCAAAGGACACGTGGGCTGTGTAACGTGTTCTGTGGGCAGAGCAGCACCCGGCAGTGGCACACGCAGGATGGCGCGGCAGCGAAGCAGCTCTGCATTCCCTCCCCGGCCCGTGCCGTAACACACCAGCGCGAGGCGCAGCCCCGTGCTGCTGCTGCTGCCAGGACCGTGGGGCTGTGGGAGCCGCGTGCTGCCCCCGACCCCCGGGCTCCCCGCACACGAGCCCCACGGGTACCAGCCTGCAGAGGTGCGGCAAAGTCTGTGGCAGGACCTTGTACGCGGTGGATTCTCAGAGGGAGCCCCACCACGGGGTGCCCCCCCACGGGGAGCCCCCACGCTGTGCCCCCTGGTGAGCACATCCGTGCCGGGGGGCACAGGGAGGGGGCTCCGAGCACAGCACACACACGTATCCCCACTACTTCCCTGTGCTTGGCTGCTCCAGCTCCCCTCGGGCTCTATAGTGCAGGATGTAATTTGTACCTGTCTACAATTATGGCTAGAACGGCTGTGCAATTGTTGTATTTTAAGAAAAAAAAAATAGTATTTAAAAGGCAGCAATAAAAGACTTTAGCAGGCAGTCTGTTCTCACAGGCAGAGAGCTGCCAGGGCCATAGCGCCCATTGAGGGGCTGCAGGGCAGGGGAGTGCTGTGCTGTGGCCACATGCACAAATCCCATTAACACCTGAAAGCTACTGGGTGAAGAGCTGAGTCTGGAGATCAGAAGCTGGCAGTGGGGCAGGAGGCAGCTGCCTTCCCACCGCTCTGAGTGCCAGACAAGCCCAGCAGTGCCTGCTCTTTGGCACTGCCAGCAGCTCAGGGCTGAGCAGCCGGCAGCTGCCTTGGGTGGGAGAGCTGCCCATGCCCTGTGCGGGAAGGGGCTGCGGGCACGGGGCCATGTCTGGGGTCTGAGGGGGCTCATCTGCCTGAGCCGCCGAGCCCAGAGGATGCCCTGAAGGGAGCAGCACCCTGCACGTACGCCTGAGACAACGGCAGTCGGGCAGGGCATGACTTGGAGCTAGATGCTCAATTAACTGGGGACCTCTTCTTTCACCTTGAAATATGCACTGAAGTGTTGAGGAGGGATGAGACAAGAGCTGCATAAATCTGTCAATTGCTAGAACCCTGATAAAAGGGAATATCTTGGTTAATTAAATCCATTCATAATCAGATGGATTTTGGTCTTTCTCTGGGCACAGTTTCTGCTGCTTTAGCTACACTCAGAATCATCTTCACATAAAGGTTCAGGAAAATAAAGCAAACTTGACATTTTCAGAAAACGCACATTTTCCCCGGAGAGCCTGTGCGTAATTTCATGGCAGGCAGCACGCACGCACCGGAGAGAACCCGGCAATTTGCTTTCCAGGCGCAGCTCGAGGATTTCTCATTGCTCTCCCCGTTCACGCTGCTCTGCAAAGCGCGCCAGCCACCAGCAGCTCCCGGCCTCCGGCGCCTCCCACCGCCCCTCCGCAAGGCCGGGGCCGTGCCGCAGTGCCCAGCTGCTGCCACCGCTGCTCCCAGCCTGTGGCCGTCCCCGTGCCACCGAGCCACCCCGCACGTGCTCCCTGCCCAGCTCTCAGCACCGTGCTGCACCGAGCTGATGTACCAGAACATCACGGCGCCGGGCGAAACGCTGCCCAAAGCCTGTTATTTCTGTGCCACTGCCTTCACCAGCCAAACTTGTAATCTCATCGGAGAATGAAATCAGGTTTGTTTGACAAGACCTACTTCTTTTCAACCATGCTGACAGGCATAAATTTATATTCTCGGGCTCTAATTCTTCCATTAATTGACTCTCGCAGTAGTTTTTCCACTGATTTGCCCAGGACTGATGTCAAGCTAATTGGCTGCAGACATCACAGCCATTTCACTCACTTCTGTGTCTCACGGCACAGCACCTTCTCCCACCCAGCACCATTTCCCTGCTCTGCCTCTAATTTAAATCCTCCCATCCGCACAGCCCCTGGGGCAGGGCTGAGGACCGTGCTGCCGCAGGACCCACCAGCTCCACGCTGTGCACCTGCTCCCCACTGACCCCCAGCCCTGCTGCTCACCTGGGCCTCCGCACACTGGCTGTCCAATTTCCTTCCATTTGCATCATCAAATTTACAGGTTTTGAGCTTTTGGAGACCTCATTTACCCGTTTCTCTCTGCAACCACAAGAAATGAGGATTCTTGTCTTTTAATGAGAATGGCCATTTCCCTATTTTGTTCAGATTTAAAAAGGAGGTCACACTGCTTCCTGACAAAAGTCAGTCCCCGATCCCCATTTCCGATACGAGGGAGCAGCAGCTGCTCAGGCCGGGGCAGCATGAGGGCACCCTGTCCAGAGCTGGGGCTGGCACTGGGAAGGTGCTGGGGTGGGCTGGGAGCAGCGTGGGCTGCGTGGTGCCCACAACAGGGACCCCCCAGTGTGACCAGCAGGCACGGGACTGCCCAGCCTGCCACCCTAACACTCCACAGCCCCAGAGGCCTTGCAGAAGCGGTGCTGTGCTTGTGCCTTTTCCCCCCTTACAGTCCTTTTCCTGAGTGTTTAATAGGTAATTTGCATGTTGCAGAGTCATTTTTAAAAACAGTTTTAATGAAGGTGTGTGGCTGTGTGCGTATCTGCATGTGTCATCTGTCCAGGCTCACACCATATAAATCACCACTACTTTTGGGAAAGCTAATTAAAGGTAATCATGAAAACCTCATTAGTTCTCATTTACATAAGATACACAAAGAAATTTCCTAACCTTTAATCCCGGCAGTCACAATCCATTTAGATATCTCCTGTACGCTGAAGGCAGAAGCACAAACCCCATTCCCTCTGTGCATGCTTCTCCCAGAGCCCGTGCCAGCCATGGTGAACCCAGAAGATGGTGCCTGCTGCTCCCTTGTCTCTTCAAATGATGCTGAAACAGGTCTGGGTCAGCACACAGCTGCCTGTGGGGTGGGGAAGGTGCAGCCACATCACAAGCAATCGTGAGCACGTCCTGCATCACAGGTGAGTACGTCCCGCGTCACGGGATGAGCACGAGCACGTCCTGCATCACAGCTGAGCACGAGCACGTCCTGCATCCCAGGCCCTGTGGCACGGGGCTCTGCCCCTCCAGCAAGGCTCTCACCACAGAGCAGCAGGAGCAGCAACACTTGGGAGAGGTGGGGGGTGGAATTAATCCCTGGGGGAAACAGAAAGTCCTGGTGCGCACAGATCTGCGATCTTCAGCAAGAAGCCTCACCATCACTGTGATGATTGCTTCAATAATGAGCATTCCCAGCAGCAGCAGGGCTCTGCACAGCAGCTGGTGAAGGTGACGGTCATGCAGCAGAGGTCCCTGCAGGCCACCAAGTGCCATGTCAGCATCTACCCCTCCCCGGGCTGGTACGGAAATGGCTTCTTGCCTTCTGCCCTCCTGATACAGAAATGCAGCTCAATTAGAGCCCCTCGTGCTGTAAAAACATTGGAACTTTAAATGTATTAGATAAAACTGCTTCTGCTATTAAAGCAGATCACGTCCTGGAAAGCTACGCAGTAAGCTGTGCAATTTCACCCTGCGATATGACTGGATTAAGTACTCCCCACAAAAAGCCTCTTATTGTACGAAAAAGACCATTAGCAACCTATGCAATCAATAGAAAACACGGTCCTGTTGCTGTAAAACAACAGAATTAGCCACAGAGCCGGCCATAGCACCAGCCGGGCTCGGGCCCCATTTCACAAATTCACAGGGGAAGGGCTCGGCTGACACCAGAGGGGTTGTTGCAGCCCCTCCACTGCTTCCCGTGGGGCACGGTTACACGCCGCAGCCCCGCGGGGCCGGCACACGGCAGCACGCTGCAGTCCACGCGCACCCACGTCGCGCCCGGGCACGGCAGGAGCAGGGCGAGCTGCAGCCCCCGTGGCGACCCCTCATCGCCCCCCTCCCGGTAACGGTTCAGCTTTCTTTGCTGCAGGCTGGGCTGGGAGCTCTTACAGCTCTCGCATGTGGCAGTGCCATCACCGGTGAGGTGATTGGGATTAAAATTATCGGTAATTGGGATTAAAAGACTAAGTAAAAAAAGAAATTGAATTGGAAATGGGCTTTCTGTAATGAGGAGCGCTTCTCTTGCTGCTGTCCGGGGGCTGGCTGAGGCCTGGAGCACTGATGCCCACACTCAGTTCATCCCTGGCAGGGGGGGTACAGGATGAGGAGAGCCCCGGCTGACTGTGTGCAGAGCCCCAGATGCTGGTAACAAGTATTTAAGTATTAAACAACACCTTAAAGAAAACATGAGGCCAAGAGCTGAATCATCACAGAAAATAATCTGCTGTGGAGAAGGGAATGAAGGAACAACTGGGAGAGTCGCTCTTCACGGGAGATGTGGCTCGGAGCAGCGACTGGGAAAACTCCCATTCTCTAGAAAGCACAAGCCCACTGGGCTCCACCAGTGTTTGCACAGCAGTAATTTAATAGAAATCAATCATGCAAAACAGACACAGTATGGGTTTGGAGATTCATTTCCATATATTACACTGTATTCCCGTCCTTAGTCTGAATGTCAGAGGCAGCTGGAGCCAGCGCTGGGCTGGCAGAACTGGCGGCTGAGCCCTGGCAGGCAGGGGAGGTGCCACAGAGCCCAGAGCCTCCGAGGAGAGCCTGTGCTGCAGCAGGAAAAATCCCCCTGCAGCCACCTCAAACCCCCAGCCCTGCTGCCACGTAAAAGCTGTGCTGATCACCCTGTCCTGGTTGCATTTACTTCCCCGTGTCTCTCGCGGCCCCTCTCAGCCCTCTCCTCCGGCACGGGCAGCAGCCGCTCCCCCAGGGCCAGGCACAGCCAGGATTCGTGCCTGGCACTGCACCGAGTGGCTGTGGAGGACAGCCCATGCCAGCGCAGCGCGATGCCAAGCCATGCAAACCACCCGGCAGCTCGCTCCGGGTGTCCATCGCCCTGGCGTCAGGCCTGGGCAGGCAGCACCTCACCAGCCTCTGCCTTGCAGCAGGACCCTGCCGAACCCGCACGCAGGGTACGAGCAGTTGAGCCACAAGCTGGCAGCTGCCATCACTCACAAAGCACGCAGCAGCGTACGGCAGCAGCAGGGAGGGTTTTGTCACTTGCGAGCAGCCAACAGGACCTCACGCAGCTCCTCGGCACCCGCTGCACCTCCGCTCGGCAGCCCCGCGCAACCTCTGGTAATTGCTGTTCAGCGCGCTCAAAGGAGCCAGCCAGAAAGGCGGTGGTCCAACATGAAAAGCAGCCTCGGTAGTTTGATGTAATATTTATAGGTGCCTCTTCTCAGCACTTGATGTGGAGCGTGCGGCAGGCTGTCTCTTGATGTGCAGGCAGGGATAACGTGTCCCCTGTCCCCAGCCCTGCGGTGGATGCAGAGCCGGCATCCCCGCCGGCATCCCCGGCCCCATGGCACACCGAGCCCAGCCCTGGGGTGCCGCCATCCCCAGAGCCCTGACAGCTCCCTCCGCTCCCCTGCCTCTGCTCGTGCAGTGCCTGAAAACCAGGCCGAGCCTCAGCTGACAATTTACGGCCCCTCCAGGGAGCCCTATGATATTACAGAGGCAGACAGTACAGTTAGGGCAGCTCCTCCCGGGAGTGCCCTGCGCTTTATGGAAACATGATTCAAAAATACTATCGCTTCAGGGAAAAGGGAAATATATCTGGAAGAAACTTTATGGGACAAATTTCTAACAGGTTTAACATTTACCCAGTTTCATATTTTCTTTAGCCCTATTGGGAGAGCTTAATTTCCTGTTAAATTCAGGTTGCAAATGAGTTTGGCTGTTCGGCCAACCAGGAAAGTGGCTCAAATAAGTGATTTCATTCCAATTGATCAAGAATGCCGGCCTGCTAGGAACATCGAGCACTGAAGCCCTGATGGTCTGGTAAATGCTTGGGTTAATTCTGATTAAAATATGAAAAACCTTGCGGAGTACACAAGTATCCATACAAAACCAGCACAGAAAGGAAAATATTTACTAGCTGCTCAGGACAGGAGGTGTTTGCTTTGCTGACAGTTCCCCTAATTTAATTATCATCCTTTCAGCAAGTTCTTATCACCATTTCCCAGGAGGTAAGCTTCTGCAGAAGATGTTTGTAGGGGCTCTGTTTTAGGTGCCTCCAATTTAATTCTGATTTGCTCTCACTTGAATGCAGGACCGGGGAGCTGCACTGCTGGCCAGGAACCTGAGCAGGGGTCAGCCCGTCTGGGCCACGTCTCCTCTGCGGTGCCTGGGCTGGACTGCCAACCCTTCGGGGGCTGCAAACCATGGGGCAGACCCGCGGCACACAGGGCAGAGCTGCAGCATTCGGGGCAGCGAACCGCTCCAGATAAGTCTGCACAGAGATGTGCAGCACGGGGCTGCCGTGCGGTGACACAGCGCAGGCCCAAGCTGGACTTGCCCTCACGGCCAGCGCCCAGCACTGGGCAATGGCTGCGTGTGCTTCCCGCCTGCCCCTTGCAAGCCAGCTTGTGGCGCAGTGGGCAGGGCATCACCCCACTAATTACACCTGCCAACAGCAATTCACAGCCCCCGTAGCAAACACATGCAAATTCATGAGCGAGAAGGAAAAGTCCCCTGGATTTTTAAAACATTCGCTAACAGCAAGTGAGGGCAATACATTATTTAAAGGCTTCTAAGGAAAGAAAATAATTTCAGCTTAGTTAGCTTTTTAGGGCAGTGTGAGGAGGGAGCAGGGAGCTGAGCTGCGAGCACTGGGGAGCTCACCCTGGGCACCGGGGGCTGCGGGGCGAGGGCAAGGCGCTGGGGCAGGTGCAGCACCCCGGGCAGCGCAGGGCACCTGGCAGCAGAGTGGGGCCGGCCCCTCATGGGTGCTGGCGGCTCCAGCCCCTGCCAGCAGAGGACAAGGGGACAGCACCAGGCGCATGGCATCCCCAGGGCTGCCTCCCCAGGAGTGCCAGGAGCGCTGCCACGTGTGCTGTGCCGGGTGTAGGAGAGCCGCCGTGATGGACGACACCGAGGCTTAATGGGCACTGCGGTACAGGAGTGCGCTGACGAATGAGGTGTCACTGGGTTTAATCCAGAGTCATTAGCCATGCTGAAGACTTGCATATCATTTGTTAAACTAATGGATTGCTGGAGGTCATTTAGTAATAAGAAAGGAAGAGAAGGGTTATTAGTTTCTATCAGACATTAATTGGCCGGAATCGATTACTTATTTGGCATTTGCAGTGTATTAGGGGTGCTTCCCCCCCAGGAGCCCCCGGCAGGCAGAGAAGGGCAGCTGGCATCGCCGGGGCAGGCGCCCACACGGCAGCTCCCACAGCAGCTCTCCTGTCCAGGGCCGTGAGGCAGCCCCGTCCATGCCGCCGTGCCGCTGCGGCAGCCGGGGGACCCCCAGCCCAGGGGCCCTCCGAGGGCACCGCCGCCGCGGGGAGCACACCGTCCGGGGGAGGCTGGGGGGCTGCAGGGCACGGCTGCAGGGGCAGCTTGTTCACCTCTCCCCCATCCACTGGCCACGCTCCATCGCGCAGGGGAAGGCAGAAATGATTCTGGAATGGCTCAGGTGATGCCACATTTATCTAACAAGCTTCCAAATGAAAACTAGCATTTGGACTTATTGCATTCTGGCTTAAAATTTGATTACATTTTTCTACAGCTGTAAATCTGCCTTCCTTTCTGCAACATTATTATTAAAGCCAGTATTGAATTGGTGGTGTGATACGTAAAATTTCAATCCTGGCTTTGACATTCCAGGAAGTTAAAAACCAATTACAGTGTGTGCTTTGCCTCGGGACAGAATGAATCATTGAACACAGCCACTTCACCAAGAGAAATTAAAGGTTGAAGCAGCAACACAGGGAAGGTATTAAGCTAAAAATCAAAGGTCAATTAAAGTAAAACTGAGACTATTTTATTTTTAATATTTTGCTTACATTTTCACTCCTTTCTAATGAACAAGGAGGCAAAAATAAACCTGCACTTTTATTTATTTGCTGGGTGATAAATCCGCACCGAAGTCAGTCTCAGGAGCTAAGGGGAAACATTCAGGGATAAAACTCCCAGCCGGTAACCAGCCAACCTCGCCCTAAGAAAGCCCCCAGAACAACGTGTGAGCCCCCATCCTGCCCGTGTCAGCGTCGGCACTGGGCTGCCAGGGCCCTGCCTGGGGACTCGGCCCTGCTGCTCCGCAGGCAGGGGCTGCAGGGCGAGGGGCACATTCACGGGGACATCCCGCTGCCACCGTCACCCTGAGCCCACCAGGCCCCTCTTGCCCTGGCCTGTCCTGGCACTCAGCGGCCCCACAGAGCAGCACCAGGCTGCTTGGGCCGTGCTGTGCCACAGGAGGCCAGGCTGGGGCATCACAGTTTGCAGAGTGTGGGAGAGAGCACAACAGCCCGTGCTGGGCTGTGCAAAGAGCTGCGCGTCCTGCACCAGGCGTGCTGTGGAGCCGGGAGGGCACAGCATGCCTGAGCAGAGCCAGGCAGTGCAGCACCAGCAGCGTGGGCTGCTGCAGCTCCGCAGGAGCGTGGGGATGCCCATGGGCCATGACAAGCCATGGGGAGCCCAGCTTGGGTGCGGGGCCGATGCGCAACAGGCAGCATCAGCCACTCGCTTTTGGCTCTGCTTTTAACTGGGCACCAAAAGTGAATTTCCAGCCCAGAAGCCTCTGCCTGCTGTTTTCCAAAGAGAGGTGGCAGCAAGGCCAGCTCCTCGGCCGCGGCCCTGCTAACAGCTGGCTGAGCAGGGGCCCACGAGGTGCTGGGGCCTGCGCTGGGACGCTTGTGGCCAGCAGAGCCAAGGGGACCCGAGCTGCAGCGACAGCTTGGGCTACGGGCACCTCCCAGTGGCAACGAGGCACGCGTGTGCACACACTCAGAGCACACCCACCCACTGCACCCGTGTGCACGCACCGTGCGTCCCGGCCAGTTCCCCCAGCTCAGCATCACCCCGCTGTCAGCGCTGCCGAGCGCAGCAGCACCGAACGCTGCTGGTACGTGGAAACCACCGCTCGTCCGCTGGCGCTTCGTGGGGCACAGTCAGTGGGCAGCAGCAGCGTGGGCCCCGTGCTGCCCCTCAGGAGCAGAGTGCCCCAGCCTGGGAACCCCAGCGCCTGCCCACTGCCACCCCCTGGCCAGGCACCCCCCCCCCCCCCAGGGCTTGCTGGCACCCAGCCGTTCCGGCAGCCCCCGCGGCGCAAACAGCCCCACTGTATGAATTGCTTCATAAATAAATAAATAAGCAAGCAGACTTCTCCCAAACTACTTGGAGCACAAACAGCCCTGGAGAGATGATATCAGAGACCATAAACTAATCTAGCAGCAGCCAGTGAATCAGCACCGCCCTCAGCTCTTAACCAAGCACTAAATAAGCTCCGGCTCAATATGCCACTGCCTCCAAAGGCAGCACGAGGAGAAGGGGCAGGATCAGTGCCGGCACGACATAATGCCCAAACACAGGAGATATTTACCGACGTCATTACAGGAGAGAATGAAAATGCAGGTTATCTCTTGAACTGTGGCAGAAGCTGTTGACCCCTCCCGTTAAACAAAAGATAAGTTGTACTTTCCATTTTCTGTTAGCAATATGTCATAAGCAGATGCCTTTTACGTGTGGACTTTAATAGATAATCCATACCCTTGAAGTGGAGTATATCATCTGCTCATTACCAATGATAAATCAGTTGCAAAATATTAAAATGCCTAAAGACTGTCATATGGTCTTCATGAATTGCTTTGCAACACACACACTTCTGCCTATTAAAGGGGAAAATGTATTCATCGTGGATGTCGGCAGAGCTATCAAATTCTGCTTTATTTACAGTCTGGAGTACAAAGCTATCAGAGACTCACAGCAGTGGAGAAAGAGCCACCTTCCTGCCCTGCCATTACCAGCCTTTCTAGATAATCTGACCTCAGCTATGGAAACTCATTAAGGTCGTTAGGAAACACACCAGTTCTCCAGGGAGCCAGCTTCTTGCAGATTAAAAAAGAGAGCATGCGAGTGCTGCTAACTGTGCACTTTATTCACGTCTACACAAGTGTGCTAACCTCAGGGAAAGAGTAATCTAATATATTCTCAGACAATTTAAACTCATTTCAATAAAAAAAGAATTAGATGGAAGCAAATGGCAGGGAGAGCAGATGTTACGGTATTTGTGACACCCAAAAGAACGAGCTGATAGCGCTGTATTACACAGGGACGGCGCTTTCAGCCCTCAGACGTGCGCTGGGAGGGAAGGAACTGGAAGAGGTGGGATGAGGGGACGGGACGGGACGGGGAGAGCTGGCCAGGAGCCGGGCGGGCAGCACAGAGGCACGAGCATGCCGTGGGCAGTGGGACCGGGCTCCAGGCAGGGCACAGCCGGAGGCACGGCAGGAACACAGGTCCCATGGGGCTGGGGCTGGGACTGCCCCACCTGGGCCACCCACCCCTATGGGCTGTTAGCCACCCACGGGAACGTGCATGGGAGACACACACATTGTCCCCAAACTGTTCCCCCAGCCAGGGGTTCCTGCAAACGCACCAGCTTGTTTGGTAAATACCAGTGTTATAAATATTCTATAAGCCCAAGAACTGCAGTGCATTAAAAAATGATAAGGTCCCTGCTTCTCAAGCAGCCACTGCTCCATGCTGGTGCCCTGGAAGAGGTATTTAAAATAGGATGTCAGCTAGGGCTGACAGAGGCATTTGTTGCGGGGCTGATGAATAGTTTGAGAAATATTCAATACCTTTAGGAAGGATCAATTCATCACAGTTTGGCTCAGGCTGAGTGGAAACACAGCCATCCACATTGCATTCGTTTATTAAGAAATTCATGTCATTATGTTAGACATGCGGTTTATTATTTTTTTCACTGGATGAATCTAACGTGGAAAGGGGACCATGTGGTGAGGTGACAAATTGCTCCAGCAGCCAACGCCATGTTCCATGCCCCATTTTAACGTCTCCAGGACAGCGAGGCAGGGCCAGGACGCCAGCAGCCGGTGGCTGCGGGGATGCGGCGCAGGCAGGACGAGCCCCCAGGACAGCGCCAGGCTCCTGGCCAGCCTCGCACCACGGCCGCGGCCTCCGCCCCTCTCGGACCAGCAGCAGGGGCCTCATGGGCAGGCAGCGGGACGGGGCCACCACGGCGTTGGCCCCCGGCAGTGCAGCAAGGCCCGGAGCCACGGCCCGACGCCAGCCAGGAGCGTGTCCCACAGCACGGCACCACGCCGTGGGCAGAGGCGAGCAGGAGGGCACTGCAGCTCCCAGACCTTACCGGTGTCATCGCTGCGTGTGACAAAAACCTGCATATGGACTTCTCCCTGGCAGAAGAAAGAATGATTTTGTCAGCAACACAGTTCTACAAGCCCTATGGATGCCCCAATTAACCATCAATAACAAGCCACGAACGTCCATGAGCCAGCCAGGGATTCAGTAGCTCTCTCGATGCTTCCTATCAGCCTCACAGCTTTCAATTAGGTACATGTGTATTTATGAAATATTATGACAATTGAAAGCCTTTTAAGTGTTACAGTAAAAATCCCTATGTGCAAAACGACTGGGGTATCAGCACGGCCTTAACTGCTAAATCCATGCGGTAATCAGGTTAGGCTGCCAGCGAGAGGCTGGTGTCAGCGGTTTTTATTAAAAGCTGTGTTTTTGCTGTAAGAGGCACTGGGTTTATGTTACCATAAATTGTCAACAGTTGGTCAGATCCCCACAGAGAGAGGATCGATACGCAGCAGAGGGGAAAAAGTGCTGAGAAAGGAAAAGCGATACTCTAATTAGAACAAAATTTAGGAGTCCAGAGGTACTGATGACAGTGCCCAATATGTTATAATTTATTGACGGCCTCCAAAGATTAGGTTTAGTTCTGGCTCTCAGCGGCAGCTGGGTGTTAATGAAACACGGCAAAGCCCATGCCCCCATCCCACGGCAGGGGCAGCCGCCCGCACGCCCTCCCCCAGGCCCCAGTTGGCACAGCCGGCAGCCCTCACCGTGTCACAGCCCGACCATCAGGGGCTCTGCCCCCAGCAAGTGATTTTGGCCCCTCTGGTTTGCACAGGAGCAGCAGGGAGGGCTGCAGAGAGAGCTGAGAGTGCTGTGGGACGGGCACCAAGCTCAGGGCACGGCCCCAAGCCCCGGGCACCAGAAGCCTTCGCCTCCCTCGGCAGGGCCCCAGCGCTGGTTTAGCACAGCCGTAATCCTGGCCGAGGAGCCCAACAGCGGGGGGCCCGTGCCCCGCACCAGGACGGAGCCTCCCCTGCTGACCTAGATTTAATAACTGCTCCAGTCCTAACCTGCCCTTGCTTCATCTCAGCGCACAAAGCACCTGCCATTGGATTCCTCATAAACAAGGAGGCAATAAAATTTAATCATTCGAAGATCAAAGTTCTCAAGTGTTTTCCAATTGTCCTCTCACCACCCTCCCAGCTAGATTAAGGGAACTGCAGTGGGCTCGCTATTTAATAAGTGGCCATAAAAACCCGTCTGGATTGGAGAAATATTGGCAAATATAATAAACAAAAATATATTAACTCTAATTCTGCAGAGCCTTTGGCTATATTAATCTCTCTTTAATGCAATCACCTATAAATAAGTGATGACCCTCTGATTTAATATGACATCTGTCATCCCCATTTCCATACAAGATACGAAGTAATTATGCTCTCTAATAAGTAATAAAAGTCCAGGTCTCATCGAGCCCTGTGACTGCCCAGCGTAACACGAGGCCCCTCCACGCGACACCCGCAGCCGCCGCAGGGCTCTGTGCTGGGCTCGTGCCCGCTCGGGGCTCGGCGGGGCCGGGCGCGTGGCTCCGTTCTGCAGCCTCCTGCAGGGGCCGCGGTGCTGCCAGCCCACGCTGCGGGTCAGAGCTGCCCGCTGGGAGCAGGGCTGGCACCACCACCCCCAGGCAGGGGGATGCAGCTCCGTGCCGAGTGCCCGGCGAGGCTGACCTGAAAAAAGGCTCGCTCAGACGGGATGCCTAGTAATAAATTTATTGTATTTTATTACATATTCCCCTTTTTCCACTGAATTCCAATTCCTCATATTCAAACTCTTCTTTCTGAAAGAAAATGATTTTTAACATAAAAATATAAATTCTGCGTATTAAAAGTGCATACACCTTGAATAATAAAACATACAAATAAATAATAAAAGGCATTGACACAGTCTCATGCACTTGTCCTCAAATAATTTAAAATTTATGGTACAATGTTCAATCCCAAGTAAAGACAGCCTGCTCTCCAGATTACTGTACAGTTCAAAAACATTAAAATACAGAAGAGAATATCAAAGGTGTGGGCAAGCCCCACGTCCCAGTATCGGTGTACAGTGATGTGACATGCAGTTTTCAGAACTGTAGATATTCCAGTGTAAAATCTGACATTGTGTCCAGAAGAGAAACTACATTTGTAACAGGACTTAAAATTCAATTTTAACCAATGGTGAGGCACAGTTGGTGAGCAAATCTGTACAAATTAATACTTGGAAGGCCACAAGAAAATAATGTAGCCACTTGTAGCCTGTATTCCCTTGTGTCACCCTACCCAAGGCAATGTAGCACCTAAAAATGTTTTCTTATTGCACTGCACAAATGCCATACAAACCTAACGCTAACTTTCTTGCAGCGTGTTTGTGCTGCAGGGCCTAGAGCGAAACAATTTGTGTTTACACTTAGTTTTAATCTGTGTCTTTTAAAAAACACTATTTGCAGATAAATTGAGTGCTATCGCCTTTAAAAAAATAGAAGACTTCCTAAACCTTTAAACCTAATATAGATATCATACAAGTCTTCACACACCTTTATTTTTACAAAATAAAGCTCCTAATAGTAAATGCTTCATGGTGCTTTTATTAAGGAAACCGCATAGTACTTTCATCTCACCACAGATTAAAACTAAATTTCAGTTCCCTCCACAGATAACATTAGATACCGCCAAATTATTTTGGATCAGAAGGCAATGACGAAGATGGAAAGAAAGATGACAGCAAAACCCTTCGGAATGTCACTTCCCAACCCTCCCTAGGCAGCTGAGCGGGAGCCCCGGGCATGGCTCAGGGCAGCACGGCCCGGGGGGCTCGCCCGGGGCCCCCACGCCTGCAGCTGCGGTGCAGAGGGGGGCTGGGGGCTGCTGGGGGCTGCCCCTGAGCACTGCCACAAGCCCCTGGGGAGCACTCGCCACAGGCACAGCCTCTTGTCACAGCGCAGAGTGTGTCAGTACAGGTACACAAAGTGGCAGGCTACATACAAACACTGATCGGGTTTATCCTGTTTTTTTAAAAAAGAAAAAGAGAGAGAGAAAACAATACAATACAGAAAACCAGTTTGTTCTCATTTCAACATTTCAAATTCCTTTGACGTTATGCTACACTCCAGCCTTGTCAGTAATCCCAAATTCTGCAAAGAAAAGAATCAAAGATGTGCAAATAAAGCAGGAAACCAGGTACATGCTCCTATGTGCTGACACATAGCTGCACCAAGAAACAGAAGTACAGAGTCAAAGCAGTGCTCCGGCACCGAGGGAGCAGCTCTTGATACTGAAAGCACGGTCTATGGTCTGTATTAGATGCTTGCATAGTTAATTAAGTGCATGCATTTGAGTACAGCAAGAGAACTGCCATGCAAAACTGCCTTTGTTACTTAGAAAAAATGGTTGATCATGCTCAAGTTTCAGCTTTGGAAAGCAAACAACTCTGCAGCTAAGAAAGATGAGGGCACTTGCAGTGGAGTAAGTGTACTGTAATTAAGCTGCTAATTTTCTATCCTAAGCGTATTTTTTTTTATTTAGCCATATCTGGTAAGTTGGAAAGGGTTACAATTTATACATCCAAAGTGAGACACGAGTTACTGAGAACTGCAGGCACCGAGTCGTCTATCAAATGTGATTAATACAAATAAAAGGTGCCTCTTCAATACACATCATTGAAAATGTGCTTATAAGTTGTACACTACTAAACACTATCCAAAAGACAAAGCCCAAAAAGGGTAAAAATAATTTCTGTAGGTGACCCCAGCAGGAATCTAGCACTGGAATGAGGGCACTGCTCTCCTGGGCCCTGAGGGCTGGCCCCAGGAACAAGCCTCGGACCAGGGGTGTGATGCGGGGCACGGGCAGCCCCGTGCAGGTGAATTCCAGGTGAATTCCATCTGACCTCAGCTAGAAACACATCACAAAGCCTTCCAGAGGACTTCAAGCCCACTTTCCCTCAGGTCCCATGTGGCTGCTTGAGTGGAAACAGCACGGGGCTGCCCTGCTGAGGGGGGCTTCGTGCCGCTGCCCTGCAGGCAGAAGGCACGGGGGTCCTGGCCACCCCGTGCAGCCAGGTCAGGGGCTGGTGGCACAGGGACACGAGCCCCTGGGTGCCACCCACCCCCAGGGCTGCAGGAGGTGGCAGGAGCCCACGTCCTCCACAGGCAGAAGGGCTGCTGCAGCCAAGCCCGAACTTTCAGAAAGGGGGTGGCCGAGTACTAGGGGCTGCCGTGCAGCTGGCACAAGGCTGTGCCGTTCTACGGCCCCCTCGCAAAGCCAAGGCTGTGCTGGGAAGATCCCTCCCTAGAGTACCCCTCGCGCAGGGCCATGTCCTCCCATCGTGGTGTACACAGACCGGAATTCCTCTGCAGGAAAGGGCTAAGAAACAAGTCCGCTTAAAGCAAGGAGAGAAGACTGATGTTCTTCCTCAAATCACTTTAAATAAGGCCTGCAGGAGCCCACATTGAGTCTTAGAAAGATTTACTCTACACCACTGGCAAAGCCAGGGTTTTAACAGCGCTCAGACCTGGTTTTATACCCATCATGAACACTGCTGCTCTGGGCCTGCATCCCTTAGCCCTCTCCTATGCAAAGAAGTTCACAGGCCGCTGGAAATCCGTCAGAAAGCAGAGGATGCAGAGAGGCAGCAAGCAGCTACTTTCCATACTGCTTTGTTACAGAACCGACACAGCCATGGGAGTAGGGAGTTTGCAGGTCCTTACAGGCACGCTTTCCACATTTTGCCCGACACGTCTTATATCCAACAACAACAGTGCACCCCTGCAAGTCAAAGCGTTTTGCCTGAGGACACCTGAAGTCAAGCCCTCCTGAGCCAGGAGACACGCCACGTGCTGGCAGCCCACCAGAGAAGAGCAGCACCTCTCATCCACTCCGCGACACCAGCTTAATGGGAAGAAAAGGGCGCTGCCAGGACCAGCTCCTCAGCCCACCCCATGCCCACCCACAGAGCGAGGCGTCTGTGCACCAGAGCTCCTGTTTTTCCAAGGGACAGGCAGGAAACCAAACTGGCAGCATGCACAGAGCAGACAGTGCTGGAGCTGGCAGCAGCTTCCATCAGAAGGTACGGTAAGCACAGAGAGGAAGGGCTAAATAACTTATCTTGGGAATGCAGAGCTTTGACTGCTTTTAACCTCAGCTACGGGAACGCTTGGCACCAAGGCCTCTCGTTCCCATTTTATCCTAACGGCAGCTCCAATGACCACTCTCATGCCCCAAATACAGACATACTGAACTGGCATTCAGCTGAAATGCCAGCTTGGACATGGCTTCAAGTTTCCTTCAGCACAGACATGCGATACATTAGCAGAAAACACCTCAGAAACCATACACCATCTTCCAGTTTGAACTTTTCCAGTGAACGATGGATGACATGAAAAGAAAGTGTCATTTGGTAAAAATAGCCTTTCACAAACATCCAATGGTGAAACGCACAGAAAACTAGGTTGTGTCTATTAAAAGATATCAAACCAAGTTAGCAACAGCTACCGGAATTACATTCTTGCTAGAAGAGTTGTTACAAGAGGAGAGCCAACACGGTGCAAGATCTTAAACATCGGCATTTCAGGGAGAAATTTAAGTACCAAAATGCCAAGCAAGTCTCCTCTGCTCTGCTGGACATAACAAAAAATAATCCAAGAATAACCCAAGTTGTACACTTAAGAAGCAAGCAATACCACCTTTGCTTCTTGTTGCTGCATTGAACGAGAAGGTAACAACAATGCGTGGGAGAAGAAACGGATCAAGAAGATGGTCACGCTCAGGCTTAAAAACATAGTCCAGGGCACAGAGTCCAACACACTGTAAAGACACGCAGGCCACTGGCATTGCCTCTGGGGCACAGGAAGGCAGGTACTGCCGGGCTCAGCCAGCACAGGCCAAGGGCTGTGCTGCAGACACAGACCCCGCGGCTCCCCGGGTCAGCTCCGCACCCACCGCCTGCGCACCAGGCAGCAGCTGCCCCAAGACACGCTTCTCTCCAAAGCCCGGTGCAGGAGCGGTGAGCCGAGAACAAACCCAAGGAGCAGCAACGTGCCCGGGCAGCCTGGGGCAAGGCTTCCTGTAGGGTCGCCAACTAAGAGCGGAGGTGGAACAGGCTAGCTGCAAGCAACTGCTCTGAGGGCACCGCTACAGTGACGGGAGAGACGTACGAGCAGGGCTGTCTGCAGGCTGAGCCCAGAGGAGCTTCACTGGGTGAGACTGGGCGGCAGGCAAAGGCCTCTCCAAAAGACAAGCGTGCACAGCACACTGCCCAGCTGCTGCATGCCACGAGCCACAGGACAGGCTGCTGCTGTACAGAAAAGATATGCAGAGCATTAATAAAATATGATGAAATTTAAAAAAAATTACACTACGAGTATACAAAAGAACTTGAGGAATCCACCTTCAGAGAGGAATCCAAAAGAGCTTGAGGAGTCTCCCCTTGGAGAAGGGCATGTAAACAAGGACGCCGCTAGATGTAGTGCTTTAGCCCTGACAGACCAACACCCAGACGAGGACAGGACCGCTGCAGGAAGAGACGCGCAGCGGGCAGACCGCGGGGAACACGAGGAGCGTGCTGGGGAGGAGCAGGGCAGCAACCCCGGCACGGCTCTGGGGTGCAGCCCCTCCAAGCCCCATGAGGAGGCTCGCTTAGAGAAGGCAGGACGACACTTGGCTTAGCTAAGCACTACGCCTCTAAGTACCGGATGCTAACTCCACACCACCACAGTTAAGCGTCTGAGCACATCAGAAAACGCTGCTGCCCAGGGGTTTGGGCGGGGGTCCTACCAGCACCGCCGCTGCTCGGGCGCACAAGGACAGCCACCTCCTAGGGCACCAACAAGCCACCTCGCACTTTCACAGAACAGGCTGGCAACCAGCTGCTGCTTAGTGACTTCTGTTGCTGAGTATAGTGCTTCAGAAGAGAGAAAGCAATTAAAGAGAACGGGCTAGAGGTCGCCTTAGGTATGGACAGAGTAACACTCTTCACAGACAGAGCAACAAAAAATGCAGATAACATTTTATGGAAAAATCTTTCCGCTGTTGGAATGCAAATATGAAATCTATTACAAAGACACGCGTACGCACAGACACACAGGTACCTTCCTGTCCATCCACTAATGCTAGTCCCTCCTATACTGGCTGAGTATATACCTGAGAAACAACATTAGTGTTGAGATATTGCCCTTAAGAAAGCTAGAAAATGGAAGGGAGCAGGGAGAGCGGGTCGAGAGAGCGCGTAAGCAGCAGGAGGCTCTCCTGTCCAGTTTCCTTCGCATCCTCCACAGCTCAGAACAAGGCCAGTGCAGACACAGCCTGCTCAGAACGAGACCAAAGGAACATCAGTTCACAGCTCTACGAAGCACACTAGTGTCAGTACAACTGGGTTTCAGACCTCAGACCTTGAGTCTGAAGAAAGTTGTTGCATTTTCTATGAAGAGACTCCTGCACAAGTGCTATGGGACAGCTGCATCGGGTTCAACAATGACTCCAGATGGACTACTTGCATCGGTGCTGGCTGCCTGTGGCTATTTGGTTTGATGGCAGAATCAAAAGGCGCTTTAACAACTCGCAGTTAACTTCTCCTCAAAACATACATTAGGCACATGAACAAAAAACAAGAGCTCAGAATAAATTAGCTTCTCAGCAGAAAAGACACCTGGATTGCAGCATTTCACTGAGGTTCCAGAGAAGGCCGTACGGACACCTGCATGCTGGAAGGTAACTTTTTCAGTGGCTTGTCAGCAGCCTGCTTGCCACTGGAAGGAGGAGACTGGGCTCCGGGATCTAGCTGGGAAGACTTGGACTTGCGACTGGAGAGCAGAGAATGTTTGTTGGGTGCGGCATCTTTTGGGACGAGCTTTTCTTTTGCAGTAACATTGGCATTGGTTTGGGAGGCTGGTGGGACACCACCTTTCTCAGACTTGTCCTCCAGCACGTTTTTGCTGACTGACTTGGAACTGCCACCCGCTGCCTTTTTTGAGAGCATCGTGGTCTTTCCCAGGTCTGCTGACCTCCGGGTCTCCTTCTGCCTTAAGGCAGACTTGAAGAAGGACAATCCCTTCTCTTCTGATTTGCTGTCCCTCTTCAAACCAGAACGCATGCCAACATTTGGAGACCGCAGGTTGGCCATGGAGGAACTCCTCACGTGCTTGCTGTCTACTGCCCTGCTGTCACTCCTGGAGTGGCTTATCCGTGGGGAGCTCGTTCTTGAACTGCTGGTAACGCTCGTTTTGTCCGAGCCCAGGCTTATCTTAGAGCCCTCCCTGCTGAGGCTTCGGTCTGAAGTCCGGCTCTTCCCAACAGAAGAGCCCTTAGTCAATGAGCCTGATGTGGCTTTCTTGGCAGCTGTGGAAGAGGGAGAAGAACCTGACTTTTGCTTCTGCTGAGCTGATGAGATAGCCACCTCAACGGGCTTGGTGCTATGGTCCTTCCTAGCCTGAGTGGGAGCAGGAGACCCATGTCGCCCACTGGCCCTGGAGGAGTCAGTCTTACTCCTAGACCGGGAAACCTTCTGGGAACCCTTAGGGGGAGGAGGAGAAGAGTGAGAGACTTTGGTCTCTTGGGTAGATAGGACTGTCCTTCCCTTCCTCAAGCTTTTGTCTGTTTCAGAAGCTCCCTTGGAACTGTGAGCCTTCTTAAGGGTTCCATCTGCCTTCTCTGGAGCCAGTCCCGTCCCACTGGAGGCTTTCACCTCCTTGACTGGAGAGCTATCCACAGAATCACTCTGATCAACAAAGGCAATTTGATTGTTGTTATCAAAAGGGTCCAAAGCAGGGTGATTCTTGTCTGGCTGCACAGAGCTTTTGCCAAGCCCATCTGAAAGGTCTGAGCTAGATGTCCTTACAACAGACTCTTCCCTGAACGCCCCTTCCATGACAGCCAGGGGGGCTCTGCGAGCCGTCCTGTGCTCTCGGCGGCTGCCATCGCAGGGTTCCAAGTAGCTGCTAGAAAGGTTCCTCAAGCTGCCAAAGCAAGAGGTGGAGACTTTATCATCAGCAGCCTCCCCAATCTTCTCCAGGGTGGAAGCAGAGGTGTGTACTGGGGAATCTCCAGAGAAGCGCGATGGGGAGTTGGAGCGTAACTGCAGCTTTGCAGAGAGCGACCACGAGGGCCTGACACCGTTCTCACTCACTGCCAGTGGGCTGGTGACAGAAGATCGAGATGACAAGCTCTGACGCTGGACACTTCTTACGAAGGGCCGAGTTGAAAATCCTCCTAGAGAGAAAGCAACATCATCAGTATGAAAGCCAAGCCTGCAGACAGTTTATCCCACCCATCCACAGGTGCCATTTCCCAACAAGAGTCAGAGGGCTCGCCTGCACCACAGGCACCATTCCTTGCATAAAAGCTGAACAAGGAATTCAACAAAAAGTTTGCCTATCTTCTCAACTCCACAGTGGGAGTTACGCAGGAGATACAGCAGGGCAGCAGACTATTAGTGCCTATACCAAGCAGTAGGAGTACGTCAGCCTCCCTGCAAAGGTGCTGCAGTGAAACCCAGAGAAAATAAAAACACAAAATACTTGATTGAGAGGTTTAGTTGACAATATTTTCTTTCCTTGAAAGGCTCCTTAAGGTTCCTGCCCATCATTTCACACCAGAGAAAAGCCCACCTGTGCTCCTACTGACACAGTGCCTGCCTCCCCCGGCTGCTAGAGAAACTGTGCACCCTAACTACTTCATTTGCAGCTGTCCTGGTAGGGACCTTGTAACTGACAAGTTAGTGCCTGAGAAAATATTTTTTACCCAGTTTCCCCCATGCACTGCATCGTTAATACACACCATCATCTTCACTCCTCTCCCCGGTCAGCTCCACCGATTCGGAGAGCGAAGCCAGAGACGTGCGCCGCGACGATGCTGCTGAAGCAATGCTGGGCTGCTTGCTACCAGGAAGACGGCTGACCCAGTGCTCGCAGAGCGAGGAGCTTGTGGACCCTGCAAGGAATCAGGCAGAGGCATCAGACCAGCAGCACAGAGCTGCAGAGCACGTGAACCTCTGGGAAGGCCACAGGGCCAGGTATGTACTGCACCAGCTTCAGACACCGAGTCTGGGGCTGCCTCACATAGCCACAGCATCCAGATAACATAGAAATAAACTTCTGTATGCAGTTAGGGTCATAAGCAACAGAGACAATCACACTTGTCCCAGTATGCTGTGAATCAGAAGAATCAGTGCCTCAGTGCAACAGCACAAGAGGTGGAGGCCAGTCCTTAAGCTGCCACAAACACACCCTCCAACTCCTCTTATCTACAAAGACAAGTCATCAAGCCTGTACCTGCCCACAGCTCACCCCAGATTCACAACCAACACGTTCAGCTGCTGGCCGCTTACCTGAGACCAACTGCACTGGTGGGGGAATGAACCAGCCCTACGGCTACGTCCTGGCTCTGAACACGTGGCGCTGGAGGGGGCTCCCCCATCGCCACAGCTTCTTTGCCACAACTAGCCTGTGGTACATCAGGATGGGCAGCAGAAGCAGAATAGGTGGGAAATTTCCCATGGTCTCCCCTGTGTAGCAGAGGACTCTGAGACAAGCTCACTGTGAGCTCTGGGACAGAGGGCTGTGCTGTAAGCAGAGGCGGGCCGAAAATTCCTCATGCAGGACAAAAACTATGTCCACTCCCTGACAAAGCCAACAGGGCTTACCTGCCACAGAGCTGTTAGCAGACCACGATGGGATTGCTGTGCGTCTCTGGTAGAAAAGAATATATGCTGTCTGCTTGCAGACTTCATTTTCAGGAAGCTGCTGAACATCACTGTCATCAAAGCAGTACCACTGGCCATCAACCGAGTTTTTGCAATATGCTGAGAGAAACATTACCATTAGACTTTCCTCACTCCTACTATCACGTTTCCTGCATGATAAGTTGAACATGACTTTATCTGCTACAATAAACTCAGAGGAGAATGAAAGAACAGATTTATTCAGGCAACACATCCTCTTCCAGTCTGACTAGCAAGAAGGAAGCCTGAGACAACCAGAATACAACGAACAGCTCGCAGCTCAGCATTTTCTTTGTTCAGCATCGCTGCTCAGAACAGAGCGCTATTTGGGGTGGCCCCATTCACTCCACATTCTGTTATTCGTGGAGGGCCTGCCTCCACCAGTGAGTCTCCTGATGGAGTCCCCACAGGAGGATGCAGCCCAGAGGGCAACACCAGATGCATGTTTTCTGGGCTGAGCGAAAATGTGCAGATACTAAGAACCACCAAACAACTCAGCCTACCTCTGGCTGCTCTGGGAGCTGCCAAAAGGTGCAAAGAGAATTCAAAGAGAATTCAAGCTCCACACACAGGCACTGTGCAAACATTTCTGATGTATAACAGACTCTGGCAACTACAGTGGTGGGAAAGAACATTTTTGAAACACGAAAGGCTGGTGACATTACATGCATGGTAAAAAATGGAGAAAGGAACAGAGCAGGACATTTGGGGTCAACAGGCATTGTTTCATTTCTCAGAGTCATAAAAGTTCCCCGTCCAATATTACATAGCCAGCCCTTCTGAACTGGGTTAGGTCCTTTTGTCAAGAGAGAGGAAAAAACTACAGACAATAGAAAATAGAACTGTTTTATTTCTGAAAGGATCTAACAGACGTGACATTGCAGAATACTTGCCTGTATAGTGTCCCCCTTGCATGTTGCCATGATGATTGCAGACTGCGTACAGGTCGTAGATGTAGTCCTCAGGATCCCTTCCAAGACCGTAAGGTCGCCTCCAGGGTGACCAGTGAGATGGCAGACTCCAGCTGCTCTGACTGCGTTTTACAACGTGAGGAGTCATGTCCAAGCCACTCAGGGGGAATTTAACCATGTTTTGGAGCTTCATCCTTCGGTCTCCTTCCTGTGTAAGTGGAGGACAACATGAGCTGCAGCAGCAGCGAGGCCACCGTGCTTGGGAAAACTACAACCCAGTAGAGATGCGTCCGACAGAACAGCTGCTGCTGAAGAGACGCTCTCATCAGGTCGCTCCTCGTCCAGCATCCCCACAGACAGTCTTACCTGTCTAAACCTTTTGAGATGTATGATGAGAACATCAGGTAAGGTCCAGAGGCTCAGTGTGATGCTGCCCTGCTGCAGCTGCTTGCAGTGTGGGCATCGCCATGCATCATCTGGGGCAAGCTACAAGAAGAGGCAGGAGTGCATGTTAGTTTCCTGGTTCCAAGGCAGCTCTTCACCACCACTGCTCTGCTGCCCAAGGTGCAGTGCGGGCACTGACACGCGCCTCATCTACCTCCAGCATTCATCAAGCTCATTAGCAACACGGGGCTCCCAGAGATGCCTTTCAAAACAGCAAACAAGGCAAGAGAGGGGGGCCTCACGGCAGAGGCACCTCCCACTGCAAGACAGAATTCAGCTCGTGCTGCTATGCAGAGAAACTATTTCCATCTTTCAACCCCCCCGTCCCTTAGAAAGGCAGAAAAAAAAAGAGGAAAAAGCCAGCAGGCTTGGCAGCCTGAGTAAAAGCATCCTTACAGGAACACCAGCAGCAAAGAAGGAATCCGAACAGGATTACAGATATACTTAAAGTTTCGTCTCCGACACCTCTAAGACCCCTCTTTCTCCCCATGTCCTGGTAGCACAGAGTTAACAGTGGAGCTTTTCACTCTCCACCAAGAAGGCATCTTTTCAAAGCCAAACAGGACAAGCGCTTCCATCCAGAACCCCGTGCTCAGAAAAGTCAGAAGCCAGAGCTGTAAGCTGTCAGACAGCTTTTCTCTCACCTCTGAAAGAAGCAACAAGAGAGGCTCCAAAATTATTAAAGCTCAATCACAAGTCCACAGTCCACACCTGGGACCATCCCTTTTTACAGCAGATTAGAGACCTCTGGCAAAGAGGCACAGACCACTCGCGTGTTCCAGGCGAGGGCCAGATCAGACCCAGCTCTAGCCCGCCCTGTGGCGCATCATTGCTCCTGCCTCTTCCACCTCCTTGCACCGAGAACCGAGCTGGAGAAGTGCAGCCACACTTCTGGAGCCCTTGTCCCTGTGTGACCGCCCAGCAGCTCCCTGCTCAGCACAGGCTGCCTCGAGCCCTCTGCTGCCCAGCTCAGGCTTGGGAGCACCCGACTGCTCCACGACAGAGCAGCACATTGCCACAAAGATGCAACGCTGTTCTAATCCTTCATCCTGTACAGATAAGGCACTGCTGTTTCACAGGGGGAAACACAGGAACTTGCTCCTCTGATCTTCAAAATTAACATCGGGGACTGGAGGGGAAGCAGTACTGCCCACAGCTTCCCACCACAGAACTCTGCTAGCAGGACCGGTAACCAGTGCTGCGTTAACAAATTTATTCTCCTGCCTCAACACATCAGTGCCTGCAGAACGCAGCTGCTCTGCTGAGCATGGGATTCCAGCAGCAAACGGACCAACCAGACCTTCAGAGTCAGGGCTGCCATACAGCCATGTCCCTACCTGTTCCTCTTTGGTGTACAGTTGGAAACACTGAGATAAAGTGCAGGTCTGAGGTTGGTGATGAAGCTCTCTCTGCTGGCGGACGCTTTCAGAGTCTGGAATATATTCATCTTCTGTATTCACGAACAAGCTGCATCAGAGACACAACACATTTACCAGCACGGCCACCTGCTCCCCACGCTGCTGCTGAGCCAATAATATAAAGATAGAAGCAAATCTAGCAGCTCTTTCCTGCATTTGTCTCATTATCCATGAGCGAGAGCTGCCTGGCAAGACCCCACCAGAGTAACACAACCAAACACAGACGTGAGCAGCTTCAGCAGCACCCGTTACAGCTTATCTCGGCAGCAGCTCACTGCCCACAGGTCTCACGTGAATGTAGTTGGTGAGGGAAGCAGCTACAGGTGAGACACCTGCTGTGTAACACAGAATCCGAGCTGCAGAGCAGAGGGCTCCAGGTCAGAGCACGTTCAGCGTGCACAGCCCCTGCCGGGTCCCGCAGGCAGCAGCCAGCACACAGGGCGCAGGCTGAGGTCTCGTGTGCTGGGTGCACAGCTCACAGTGCCAAGCTGGCTGCAAGCAAGGCTGTCAACATGAATTCCCCTTAAGGCTTCCTACTCCATACTTACTAATCTTTAGTTTCTTTGTCCCATTCTACGACTAACTTCACGTGAGCGGTTCCCCCCTGTCCACATGACTTCAATGCCCTGGAGAAAGGAGCAGACAGAAGTTAGCCCACCTTGGAATCTGCAGCCTATGTTCTCTTTCACATGCACATAACTTATCTCCTTTAGCCCCTCACCTTCCCCCACTGCCACCCAGATCAAGTTTGGAAAGCAGAAAAGGAATTCATACAGCAAAAAAACTGGCAAAGAGCTGCATTTACTTAAACATCTATCTATTTACAGAGCGAGTACTTATTTACAGAAGAGGCACCTACAAAAGCTTCTAAAGAATAACCACCAAAAAAAAAAAAAAAAGATGAAGGGAGGTAGGGGAGAACTCTTCTGTTTGCAAGGACAGGTTCCAGACGGCATGACACACCACTGAGCAATCCTGACAACTTCTTGAGCACACGCCGTCATTCCCCGGCTCCCAGGCCACACATCCATGCCGGGACTGTCCCTCTCCCTGTGGCTGCATCCCCAGCCCCCGAGCGACCGGTCCCTCCCGCCTACCTTTCCACTGTTGGATGGCAGAGGGGCCGCTCCTCCTGAGGTAGCAGGTACGTTATGCCCACAACACTGACCACTCGCAAGCTGAATGGGCAAACCTGCAGCAAGACAGCAGAAGCCATCTGAATGGCTCAAATCCAAGTCACCTGCTCACAGCACAGGCAGTTTATCCTAGCACGTGTTTTACAAAAGAGAAAACCTCCTCGGCAGCAACCAGACAAGGTGCTGCTCTGCACCCCACTGCTCAGAGGGAACTCCCAGACACACACTCATCAGCCACCAGGCAAACTTGGCAGCAAGCACCACTTCCAGCGCACGCAGCAGCACTGACTTCTTGAGTACCTTTCGGGGGTAAGGAAGGAAGAGAAGCATGTAATTCCTTCACCTAATCAGCCTCCTCTTACCTGTAATGTTCAGCAAATAGCAGACAAAAGCACATCAGACTTGGACACTACTGCACTAAGAAATATGGGAAGGCATCGGCGCAGCACGTTCATTGCTGCAGGTAGCCTGCCTCCCCATTTAGTTCATCACGGCGCTGGAAGTCTCAAAGCAGCCACATCGTTTGCCTCACCTGCAAGCAGGCTGCAGGCCGCAGAAAATACTGCATCTTCTCCAGAATTTCCTTCTGCAGAATATCCCAAGCAATTGTTTTTTCCAGGTGCAACACAAAGGGCAAGCCAAACCTAGAGAAAGGAATAGCGTTTGAGGCGATCAGAGGAGCGCGCACACAAGCCGTCCCTCCCGCGCCCCGCATTTTCCCCACATGGCGAGCAAAGCCCAGGCCCACCAAGGAAGCAGCCAGAGCCGTAAGTCTGGCCATGGAGCTGCCAGTCACCTTTTGCTCTGCTGTCCAGTGCACGCTCTGTTACACACCAGCAAGACAATCTTGTCGTTTGCTGCTTGTCTAGTAGAAGACTGTTCCAGTTTTCCAGACTTCACTGTTCCTTGAGAGTAGGATATTGTTCGGGAGTGCTCAGTGCCATATTTCAAGTTATTCAGGTTATTGTTCACATGTAATCCTGAAACATTAGGAGAACAGGATGCTTTGTTCCATTATTTACAATATATGTCCCCCTCCGGAAGCCTTCCTCGGGCCTCGAGGAGCAGGCCAGCATGGAAGTGAGACTGACCGTTTTTGTTAGCCTTGCACAAAGACTTCAGTGAGCAATTACTTTCCATGGTGCCTACTTCTTTACAGAAATACATGTTATGTAATGCTCAACTAACTGATTTTTCACAGTAATTTGTGCAAATACTCATATCGTGTCTGACTGCATGAAAAGCTAAAGTGACAGACACCCTCCTTGTTACTTCCAATAATGAAATTTGCCTTTGATTACCCTCTGTCTACCCAGGATGCAATTACTCCCTTCTGAGAGGGAGGCACTGAAAAGCTGAATTTCTTGAGCTTTAACAGAGAAAGTGTTTCCTCATTCCTGAGAGTGTTTATTCATCACTAGCAATCTGATTTTAAATAACACGATTTTGGTGGCTTGGTCTGGTCCCTATCAGACATTTAAAGCAAGCCTAACAACAGATTTCAGATGAAGCCAGCCTGGCCTGAAGAATGAGAGCTAGGAAGAGGAAGAAAGTCACGTACATCACTTCTTGACAGCCTCCTAGCTGAGGGAGTGAGGGAATTGAGTCTGCTGGAATGAGGCTGGACAAAGTCAGAGCTGAAATCAATACACCAGGGCATCGTCTACCTGTGGCACTTTCATTACCAAGTACATCTGCTTACAAAACCAAGCCTCGTCTGATCACCTGGGTGGGCACGAAGCAGTTATCCACTTACCTCTCTGACTAAGGATACCCTCGGGCCTAAATATCTCCGGGGTCTCAAAGGCAAAAATGGAGTCACTTTCATGAATTGTGTCCAGATCGTCAGTGTCGCAGAAGGAGCGATGAAACCCGTCGTAGTACATCTCCGTCAGCACGATCTAGAGCCAGCAGAAGCAAAGCAGAACCCCTGATACCACCTGCCCTGGTCCCGCCAAGCTGCCCCACGCCTCGGCTGGGGCTGCCCGCTACGGGATGGCATTCCTCAAAGCACCGTGCTGCCAGCCGGCACGAGGAGCCGCAAAAAGGGCGGCCGTGACCTTGGAGCCGGGGTGACAGAAGCAGGTTTTGGTGGATCTGACAGCTTTCTTGGAACTCCTCCTATGGAGGAATTGTCGTGCCTGTTCCACAGCTGCCTGACAGTTCTCTCACTGCCCACGCGTGGGAATCGCAGGGCATCGGGCAGAAGAACAGCACAGACAGCACAGGCGGCCGTCCTCGCATCGCTAGCTTTCACGGGGTCAATGCACAGGGAAAAGTGTGTCTCAGATCATCACCACCCTGCTCCCCCATTCAGATAGGGACATAACCGCAATTCCTACAGGTCCAACACTGCTCACACGGGCTGAAAGCCTCAGCACTGCCCTCCTTCAGCACCGGGGGTCCCGGCAAAGAGAGCAGCCCTTACCTGCTCCGTGGGTATCTTGGTCTCCGACGAGACCGCCTCCCGCAGCCTGGCCACGGTGCCGGCGATGGGCACGGCCACGCCGATGCGCATGCAGTGGGAGCACTTCCCCTGGTACACCACGGTGATGTAGAGCGGCCTGCGGGGAGCACAGAGGCGCTGCCTGGGGATTGCTCCTGCCGCTGCCCCGGAGCCCACCCGAAGCAGGGGCACCCAGGGTGCTGAGAGCTACGGGGCGCTGCTGACAACCCAGAGCTGTGCTCAGCCTCAGCCAGACACACGTGTGTGATTTCTAAAGACTTCTCTTACTACATGGGCTGGTGTTGCTTTTTCCTACAACCAGAAAGCGTTCTTGAAAAAAAATCCCAGAGTTAAAAATAAAACTCTCTATAGCAAGACAATCTAATTGTCCAGCAAGTGCACTGTAATGCAGGTCCGTTCAAAGCAGTACCTTGGAACGTTCAAAGAGAGCTGCTGCGACCACCAGGACAGATCTCCAGGTTGTCTCTAAATGAGGTCCCGCCTCCACCAGCAGCATAAGTAATGCTAACCTTCAACAGCAGGGCAGCTGGCCTACAAGAAATGCTTTCCCTGGAAAGCCCACTCAGCCTTCACTTAGGGGTGGAGCAGGAACTTCGAACCAAACCTGACATCTTCATGGTTAGTACTTCCATTACCTTGTCCCACTGCTTCTTGAACCCACACGAATTTTCTGCACACACAGCATCAGGTGAAGGAGCTGCACAGCTCTACTACCCGCTACATAAATAAGCATCTTGTGATGTCTGCTCTGAACTTTTTACCTATACTTTTTTCCCCTTTTTCTTGATTGGCAACAGCTGTATTTCAAAATTAAAACATTTTGCAGGAGAGCTTTTAACTTCGCTTTTAAAAATCAAAGTGATCAGAGATGTTTCCCATAAAAGTGAAAAATAAAAAATAAAAAAGTTTCATCCTTCTCCCATTTTTAATTTCAGCATGCTATAAATTAAGCAAAATATTTTGGTTCCCCGAATCAAAGATAGCTTCCCCCTCACAAGTTAATGCTAGGAGTTTTTTGGAAGGGTAGGGGTGGAGAAACAAGTAAAAGGCTCGATTTTCCAATTTACCTGCAAATCAAAGATTTAAGTACCATATAGGCCCATGTATTTTTTAAGAGACTTTTAAAACAGAGATTTTGCTGACATCTCTTTTGCTTCGATACCAAATTACACAACTCTGACAACATTGGAAACAGCCAACACTATCCGAGGCATAATTACATACCGGGTGTGCGGCAAGGGAATTGGCAGGGAGATGCAGAGAAAAGGGTCAAAAGTGTTGCTCTGCTTCTGGCAATGAGGGCACGTCAGAGAGGACCTGTTACAACACCAACAAAAGGACAGTTATACATCATTTCATCAGGAGTGGGTAAACGATCACGTCACAAATTACTGCCTGTGTGTCGGCCTGGCTGCCCTCACACTATTCTTCCTCCCTATGAAGTGGCTCTGCACAGAGGTGCAATAGACACAGCCACGGTACGTGAGGGGCTCTGGATGTCTAGATCCTTTCAAAGCAATTAGTCTCAAAGTTCTTTACGTGGCATGCCAGGAAAAGACTTTGCTTGAGACGCTGAATTTGGCCTTTAATTAGCATCACTGTGAGATTAATAATTCACCAATAGCAGCTCCGATGTGAAAGACCTGAAAGGGTTTTCTCTTTGAAGAGAGGGGAAGAGATGGGGACAGTCAGTACTGCAGGAACAGAGTTCTCTTATTCAGAAGGGAAAAGCCCCAAACAACACGTCCCTCATTCAGAATCAACCTGCACCTTGTGCTGGCTTTGCACCAGGGCTTAAGGTTTCTCCTTTGCAAAGGAAACCCTAGCCAACACTGGGGGAACAGCTGGCAATGAAAGTGCCCGTAGCAGCACAGATACAAGCTATCGAGGAACACTGGAAATGAGGTTGTTTTCCTGCAGTAGTTCTGAAGTTAGAAAGCTCACTTCCCAGAAGTCTGAGAAACACACAGGAAATACCCTGACGGGACAAGGAAGGATTCAACTCAGGGTTCCCAAGCACCAGATAACAAGAACTCTGCAAGATGCCTGGGACCTGCAGCTCCCCAGCAGCCTCCAGGCATCTCCAGGTCTTGCTACTGGCTCCTGCCTCCAAGCAGGCAGGGGAAGCCTCACAGCACCTAGCTGTCCTGGGCCTTTGCCCCCTTAAGCACTGGCTTGCTTTCAGGAAGGGTCAGGGCAGTGGAAAGGTGGCACATACTGTAGGTTTTCAAATAATATACCAAATTTGAGGTAGTCAAACACTCTCTCCCCTCTGGTGCAAGATCTTAGTTCAAAATTTATTCAGAAAAATTCAGAAGTAGCAGTTAATATGACTCCAGCCTCAACTGGACTGGGAGCTAGTGGCAGGGTGGTTACACTCGGGTCACCAGTATGTGCAATAGTGCCTCAAAAGTTATAACATATCATACCTGTACTGGGCTTGAAAGAGTTCCTGCACGAAAGTACTACTGATGGGAAAGGCTGGTCCCTCAAGCAGCACATCATCCTCCAGCGGTGGCTAAAAGAAAAGAATAAAGCCCAGAAGCATAGCCAAGCGTGTAGGTGGGCACCAGATGGCTCCAGTGCTCCTAGCCAAATTTGCGCTCTCCTTGACCAGGAACACCAGGACAGCGCCACAGTTTTTAAGCATCGAGTGCTCCCTGGCATGTAGGAGGTTACGCGGGAACGCGGCACAGCCGAGGATGGGCAGGGATCTCGCCCCAGATGAGGCACCTGGCAGCTCCCCTGCGAGGCTTCCCAGCCTTTGCAAAGCAGCACGCAGCGTTCACAGAGGGCTGCATCAGGGAGCCCTTGCCAGGGACTAACGAAACACCTAGTTACATTCACAGGCCAGAAACAAACTATGCTAACCCAAGCTTTTGTTCCCTTCGCATACCGGAGTCAGGGAGCCAATAGGCAGATTTATTTTTAAAAGAAAGACTGTATGCAAAGCGATAGCTGCTCTCCCACGCTGGCGCACAGCAAAATTCCTTACCTTGAGGGGAGGCATGCCACTGTATTTCACTACGTTGTTCAGATCTTCGTGGACTCTGTCTAGAAGCCAGAGCAGAAACTCCTGTGCATCGTGCTGGGCATTCCCACGGTACTGCATAGCGTTCTTGGACACGATGTTCTGCGGAGGAACAGAGATAGCACGTGGTAAAGACAACTCGTACTACTCCGGATACACTTTAAGAGCCTGGGGAACACATGTAATTTACACTTGAATTTCCAGAAAAGCCATCTCAGGAGGACACCAGCACACCCAAGGGATTTGATCCAACCTGTTTTTCTTCTGGACATGAATGGGAGGGTCTTGAAGTTCACCAGCAACACAAACGTGCACTTCCACAGGCTTACCCTTGCAGCTCTGGGGACACCTGCCCTAACAGTGACATTTGCACTGAGCCCCCAGCTGGGCCACACGCGCCCCCTTCCTAAGGAAGGCCCCTGCTGCATCTTTCCCCAGAAGCAACCAGCATCAGGAGGTGTTTGTCGTCTCCGCCCCAGCTCTCTGATCTCACTTCCACCCTTCCCACGGCGCTGGGGCAGCCGGCTCTGCACGCCCCGCAGGACAGGAACCAGGCAGCAACGCCTGCGTTCAGCACCCTGGCACAAACGCTCTCCGGAGTAACGCCGCGTGGTGCACGGTGGGTCGGTCCTGGTGAGTTACCAGCCAAGCAGCAGGCACCACTGCAGAAAAGAACCAGCTTTTTCTGCTTGCTCAAGGAGGCAGCAGGCTGCAGGCTGTTTGCTCAGGGGGCAGGCAGGACACAGCTAACGCACGGTTACGGTCAGGCACCCCACGCTCCCACAGTCAGCCCATAGATACCCGGCCTCTTCGGGAGAACCGGGCTCAGCCACCACCACCACCACGTTCCCGTTGGTCCCGCAGCAGCTGCCTGTGCCCGCGGGAGGCAGGCAACGCTGCCACGGGGCTGGCCCGGCGGGGCAAGGCAGAGCTCAGCGGGACGAGACCGCGGGGCAGGGGCAGCGCAAGGAGGCAGCAGCAGCCCTGTGCCCCAGCAGCACCGCGCGCGCTGCACGCCTGCGTTATCAGACCCCTGCTGCTTCGCAACAGATCTCAGAAACAAGGTTGGGCTGCTCGCTTCATCCCTGTAAAAACGGGGTCACCAGGAGGGAGGACAATGAGAAAGGCAGGGAAGGATCAACAGACATATATTGTCTGTCCTCTGATCTGCCCACCTGCCTCAAGGCAGCAAAATAACGGAAAACAGAAATAACCTGCTCGCGTTACGTATGTGAATGCCTTCTGGCAGCAGATTCTCCACCCTCGCGGGCACAGGGACCAGCACCCTCCCGACTAAGCCATGCAAACACAGTCTGAGACAAGCAAGCCGTCCGCAGTGAATGCCCACCTCTGCCACAGAGAGCTGCGGCCCAGCACCCCACCGCTCGGTGCTCGACCAACAGGAGCTCGGGGTGCTGCTGCAAGCCAGATCAGAGGGGGAAGGAAGCCTGCAGGGACTCAGAGGTTAAAGGAGAACAAAGCCTTCTCCACCCCAAGCTCCAGTTAAGCAAAACAAGATCTATGGGGGGAGGACAAAACATAATCTAAAAGAAAGGACCTTAATCCTCTTCATGTGCTGGCCTTATTTATACCTCTTGCTGTCCATCAGCGGAAAGCTTATTTGTGTTGCACCAGTTTACAATATTAAACACTAAACCACGAAAATACAGTTAACGTCCCTGCAGATCCTGGTCTGATGCCTGAACGCCAGACATTTGCCCACCAAAAAACACCAGGACGAGATTGCAATGACCTAGAGAAACCCAGCTCAGCTGCACTAGGAGTGACCAGTTACCGCCGCTCCGGAGTAACACCAGGAGCTGCAGCCTCGTGGCCCTGCTGGCCGACGGCTCACCAGCCCGTACCACGGGTGCTCTCAGCGTCTAGAATATCCAAGACGTGCTTCGCGAGGAAGGCAAGCTGATCCATTCACAGCACCCAAGGGTACAGGGAAGAATTCAGGACAACTGCACAAACTTCCCGTGCAAGCATCATCCTTGTTCAATGTAAAACTTCTGAAAATTTAAATTTAGCTTTGAAACCCCACATAAGTTTCCGAACAGAAAATCAGCCAGCCAGCCACCATCTGCCAAGCCGCGTGTCGGGCGCCATGGATCACGCTCCTCGCGGCGAGGTGACCGCAGAGGGACGAGGAAGAGGTGCTCCAGCAGACCAGCCAGCACAGCTTCTGCTCTTGCCCCTTCCCCGCGCCGCGATGTAACGCACAGTGCCACCAGGCCAGCGGGGAGGCCGGCACCCGACGTGCCAAGAGCCGGCTGCCGTGCCTGCTCTGGTTTGTTTCAGGGAAGTCAGCTAACGGGTGCTCCCACTGCGCCGAGTCCTCGTCTAGACGGAGCTGAAGATAAAAGGGTCCTCGGTGTTGCCAGAAGGAAGCGAATCTGGTATTTCAGGTAAAAAGGGAGGCGTGGGGGGGCTTTCTGCGTGGAAGCAGGCATAACCAAGGAGCTCGGGAATCCCAGCGAGGATTTCTTACGGCCCTCCTTGCGGTGCCACCAGCACACCACTCGCCCAGACCCCACAGGCCGCTGCAGCTCCTGCTGACGCCTGGTCCCACAGCGAGCCGCGAGACCCGCCCGGGCTGCGCCCGCACTGCTCCTGCCCAGCGGCACCGGGTCTCCTCCTCGCAGCCCGCGTGCGCCAGGGATAAAGAGCTGCCTGTGGAGACGGATCACACAGCGCTGGAAGCGGTTCAGGAAGCACTACAAAATATCAGATGCAATTTCCTCACAAGAGGCTATGCTACAAAAACACTCCAGCAATAGCCGCGTGTTCCCAGCGTTACTCACGCTTCCTTGCCGTGGCTGTGACAAGTGGGCTGTGATTATTGTCATTATTGTCACCGCTGCCTCCGCCGCCCCGTGAGACGCTACGCGCCTCCCTCCCAGCGCCCCGCACGGAGCCGCGACAAAGCCGGCAGAGACGAGCGCGGTGCGGACAGCCACAGCACGCGGCAGAGAACAGAAGTGCTACAGAACGCACGGTGCGCTGGGACGAAGGAGCCGACCCCAACAACTGAGCTACCTGAGAAAGCCACCGGCAAGCCCCCCGCGAGCCGGGGGCTCGGGCGCCGCGTGCAGCCCGCTCTGCCCCCACACCCCGGGGGCTGCAGGACGCCAGGAGCCCGCGCGGTCTGGGGGCTCCCTTCCCACCACCACCCCATGGCGGAACACCTCAGTGCAGCCCTAAGTGGGCGAGGGGACGAGGTCTTCCCTTCCCTTCCCACAAACACACCAGCGCAGGCACCCTGACCGGAGGCAGCACTGCTGGAAGAGAGAACTGGGGGAAAAAGATTGTAATTTCCTATTGATCGCGTGCATGTATCTGACCCCCTAATGCAAGCACCCTACAACCAAACAAGTCCCTGTGCATCCATAAAGCAGATTTACGGCAAAGATGCATTATCATTTTTATCAGCCCACTGAAAGTTTAATCATCTATTGCTCTAAATAGATGCAATAAATAAAGCCAAACATAGCTGAACTCCTGGCCTCTCCTTTGCTGCTGTTACTCTTCCAGCTAACAAAGACAACCAAAGGAAAAATGTCAGTCTGCTGTTTTCCAGCGTGCTCCTGGTAGGAAGCAGCTGTGGAAAGGTTTTTGTGCACAAACAGATGGAACCAGCTCATTACAGTCCTGAAACAATGACACACGTGAGCAGGAAAGAGAGCCTATTATTTATCTTTTACTGAACATCACCAAGTTAGGCTCAGGCAGAGATTTGGTGGCTTTGTTTTTTTGTTTAATCCCACAGTCTGCTTTGTGCTTGGGCAACTTTTACAGCAGACACCTCACAAAGCGTTCATCTGAGTCCCTGCGCTCTCACACAGCGACTGCCCCTCTCCAAGGTGAGATACCCGCCCTGGGGGAAGCAAACGGCTGAAGCGCCGCTCGCACCACGCCACGGGCAGCACGGCCCTCCAGCTCTGCCCTGCGACCTGCAGCCCGCAGCGGGGGCTCCGGTGCCCAGCACCAACCACGGCCACCGCCAGCTGCACGGGGACACAGGGCAACGGCAGCGGGCACGGAGCAGGAGCAAGGGGGCCGTGGCTGGAGGGACCGATGGGCGATGCCTGCAGGAGAACAGGGCACAGCTGGGAGGAAAGGGAAGGAAACATCAGGGGAAGAGCAATAAAAATACAATGGAAAACAAAAAGGCAAGAGCACCACAGCACGTGCAGTTAGCAGCCTGCTGACTGGCACAGCACCGGGCCTTTGTGCTCAGTTCTGCCGGAAAGCCATACCAAAAGCTGTACTGAGTCCCGAGTCTGAGGGGACAAGGCGAACCACCGGAGAGAAGACGATCTGCCAGGACACCAAGTGCACGCAGGTCAAGCCCTGGGAAGCACTCCGAGAGCAAGCGCTCAGACCTTGGCGAGCGTCAGACAAATCTGGCTTTTCCTGATAGAGGAAGAGCAGTCACACACACTCGGGAAGGCCACTGCCTCCCTCCAGAATACCTCAGCTGGATGAGGCTGAATGTGCAGAAGATAAGCTGAGCGAGCCAGCTCAGCGCCGGCCTGCAGCAAGAGAGAAGAGTGGCGCTGGTCGCGGGCACGCTTCGCACCCCACCGTGCCTCCCAGCCAGGCAGGAACACTGGGCACGTCGATGCTTCCCAGCAGTCGCTTCGCAATTCAGAGGAGGTTGTTGGTTTTTGGTTTTGTTTTTTCTTTAATAATTCCCAAAGAAGCGATCAACACAGCTGATGGTTGCTTGTCCCAACTTCAGCCTTTACACCAAGAGCTCTTCTGAAACATGAGCACTGTGAAACTCAGCTACACACTGCTATTAAATATAACCAGTAACAGAGTTAAGAAAAAAAAAAACAAAAACGAAACAGCAGTATTACCTCGACACAGTAATCTCTGCTCTAGTAGCAGGGATTTGTTTTGGGTGCACATCTAATTCTGATAATCCAGCTCAATCAAGCCCTTACGACTACTGCATTTGCTGAACACACAAGTCACAAAAACAAGGCAGACTTCATCTCGCAGGACAAAAACAAACTGGTACAGTTCAAGCATCCAAAGGGCCTCGTTAAACACCGAGACCCTCCAGCGTGCAGCTAGCCTAGCGAGGAAGAAAGCCTCCAAACAAAAAATAACTTCACCGTCCACAGATCAGAACTCCGAGAAGGACAAAGGGAGAGGATCCGGGTAAGCGTAGCGGATTTTTAAAACCCAATTAGTTTAAATAAAACTCCTCCCCAGTTAAGGCCCCACCAGCACCTCCGAGTGCCGCAGGCCGGCTCCCCGTCACAAAGGGCACTCTGTCCGCACAGCTGAGCTCCCGGGAACTTTGCGGGGAGACAGGGACAGCTCCTGCGAAAAAACAAGCCCGAAGCACAGCTACTGCTGACACAATGGATGTTTGCTGCTATTGTCACCCCATCACAAAGGGCAAAGAGGAAGCACGAGCTGCGATATTGGCCCTAGTTATGAAAGCAGCAGCTCTGTTTAGGCAGGAAAATAAAAACGACTGAGCTGTTGGGGGAAAGCGGCAGCCAGCCCCGGTGCCCGCCCGGCGCAGCAGGAGCGGTGGGCACAGCTCCACTTGGAGCGCAGGCAGACTGCTTCCAGAGGCTCCCTTCCTGCCCTGTCCACGGCACAGCCTTGCAAATAGCCTGCAGAGCACCCTGTGCTGATGCGATCTGCGCCTTAGGAAGGAAAAAAATACCATTAAAAAGTCAAAACAGCTGCCAACACCTCAAAGGTGAGAAACAAAAAGTCAGACTTCAGAAATGCTCCAAGTGACAGGGCAGAGAGAAACGTGAGGTTTGAGATGCAGGAGCTGGCAGAGCGCCCCACGCTCCGGGGAGGTCTGCCCGAAGACGGGGCACCAGCTGCCAGCAAGACCTCCACCTCTCCGCAAGGCGACCTCTTGCCCCGCAGCTGCACGGACCGCTTGTTTTAATCGCATTGTCCTTGTTTCTAGCAGGACTTCGTGATTCATGAGTCTGTAGGATGGATATTTTCTCAAAGACCAACCTAAAAAAGGAGAAATGCTTTGAAAACTACCAAGAAATATACAGCTAAGGGTAACGAGCATCTAGAGATCACCTCCTCCAAGGTCCCTGTCCACAAGGACACAGAGAGGCCTTCTCTTAGAAAAGCGCCCCAAGAAAAAAGCCTATGGATGTAAGACTGAGCAAGAGGGAAAGTGTTATCCTGTACCCCAACACATGCTTAGCACCTGCAGATAAGTATTTAGGACTGAAGGACTGCCTTTACCCAATTATACTCGGCACCAAAAGAGGAAAACAAAAAGAAAAAAGTAACATCACAGACTGCTTTCTTAGCACGCTGGGTAAAGAGCTTCTCAAGGACCAAATACATATTACTGCCAATAACTCCTACTATTGGAGTGAAAGTACCAAACGACTGGCCTGAAAACACTCTTCACCATTTAAAAGCAAACAACAAAAAAGTTTCCGGAGTGAAAACACCAATCTTCACCTTTCTCAAATACGAGCCTCTTGTTTATACATTTAAATTAACCGTGCAAATCTGCTGCTGAAGAAATTTTTAATTAAGAACACGGCATCTAATAGCAGGTTCAGGCTACCTGACCGTCTTCAGAGGCATTAATTGACTAGTGAAAGTAATTGACCCCTGCGCAGAAACAGCCGAGCACCTGACACGATGATCAAGTCACCTCGCGCAGGACTCAGGCCTGTTGATACTGCACGGCCCTGGGCAAGACCTGCTTGCACAAGATCCCCCCCAGCAAGATGCTTTTTAAAGCCTCCCAGGGCCTGGCAGGTAGAAGATTGATGGGCTCCAGCTACATCAACAAGGAGTAGAAAAGCACTCACTTACCGTTAGTGACGGCGGCCAACAGGCAAAGAAAGTTCCACTAGAAAAAAAAACAAAGCTTGGAACATGGCCTTAATTTAATCTAGGTATCTGTTTCCCTTCCTCTTTCTGCCTCTCTTATCTGAGCGCCTCTACCTTGGGCTTGCACAAAGAGTTTCTTGGCCTAAGAGCTGGTCTGCTTTCCCCTTTATCAGCTGTGCTGCCAAAAGACGCCTTCAAGCTTTTTTCTTCTTATTACTCCGGAGGAACCCACACTTTTTGCCAGTGTCAGGAAAATCACGGCAGGGCAGGCCCCCGGCAGCCGCGGGGCTGGCGGCCGCTCTCCAGCTGCGAGGGTCTGCACATGGCCCTTGCCCCCACGCCCATCACGGCGCCCACACCCACTCCTGCCCGCAGCCAATGGCCGTGCCAGGGAGCCCCTCATGGTAAAGCTGAACAATCCTGCGTGGCTTCCAGAAGCAAGGCAGGCCCAGAGCGTTTTCACAACAGTTGGGTCTCGTTTCTCCCAAAGGCACTGCAGGGTACAGCTAAACCACAGGCGCACAGACCGCGCTGCAGGCCTGGAGCAGGGCACCCTGCTCTGCCCCCGCCGGGCACCGCGTGGCTTCGCTGTGCAGGGCACTCGGGCACGAGGGGTGAGCGCGGGGCTCAGGGCCGCGGCCCCGCAGGCGGCAGATCCTCCAGCAGCTGCCCTGTTCTGCTCGGCCGGTGCTCCCGGACCCAGCACCGCCACAGGAGTTAGCTGCAACTTCTAGCATGGCACAATGGAGGTATGAAACAGCAAAACGGGCACCTCTGCCAGGCAATTAGCGGCAGAGCCATTAGCTGGCTTCCAACGCCATCAGTGCTGAGCGTGCTGGCAGCACCCTGCCCAGTGCTCCCGCTGTGGGTGAGGAGGTGAGCATTGGCCGCCCCGACCAGCCGCGGGGACACACGGTGCCGTCACTTAGCTGGCACCCGCACGCGGGTCCGGGCTCTCTGCTGCTCAAGGAACCCCACATCTGCACCCCATGAGTGCCCTGCCCCTCTGAATGCCCAAGCGGGTTGCAGCACCCCAAGCAGCGTGGAGGAAAACGTCCCATAGCACTGACACCGGGGGACACCGACCTGCTGACCGCGGGACAGGCACACGGGAGCCTGAACGCAGCAGTGGAGCAAGATGCTGCGAAGCAGCCCCGCCAGTGAGGGGCCCGGGGCCGGCTGGCAGCTCCGCGGGCACAGCGCCGGGAGGCGACGCCTTCGCACCCCGCGGCCACGCGGTGCCCACGCAGCGAGGCCCCCGCCGCTGGAGGCCCCGAGCGCAGCTCGCAGAGCCCGGGGCGGGCACGGCCGACAGCGAGCGGAGCCGCGGCCGGGCCGGGCCGGGCCGTGCCGGGAGGCCCCGGCGGCGGGGCTCACCTTGAAGTCGCGGCTGTGCTGCGGGGTGTACTCCAGCGTCCAGAGCGCCCGCACGAGCTGCGCCAGCTGCTCCGTCACCTCGCCGGGCGCGGGCGGCGGCGGGCCGGCCTCGGCGGGGCCGCGGAACTGCTCGAGCGCCAGGAACTCGGCGAAGAGCTCGGTGTTGCTGAGGCACTGCAGGATGGCGTTCATGAAGCAGGTGTTGCCGTGGTTGCGCAGCCCCGCCACGCCGGGCACCGCCTCGGGGCCGCCGGCGGGCGGCGGGGGCGGCTCGGGGCTGCGCGGCGGGCCCGGCGGGAGGCAGCT
>NC_048906.1:644050-665814 GCF_011077185.1 Oxyura jamaicensis
CGGGGCCGGCCGCCCCCACGGGCTGCCGCAGACGGTGCGGCTCCCGGGAACGCCGCTCCGCTGCCGGGCAGGGCGAACGGGGCTGGCGTCGCCTTGCGGCGGCGGGCTGCCGACGCCCGGGACCCGCGCGGGGCCGGCCCGGCCCGGCCCGGCCCTTCCGAGGGCAGAAATCGGTACAAGCGGCGATGTCGGGGGCGGGCGGCGGGCGAGCAGCGGGCACCGTCCCCCCCCGCCCGCCCCGCGGCTCCGCCCGTGCCAGCGGTACCGGGTCTCCGGGGCACGTCGGGGGCACGTCGGGCCAGGGCCGGTGCGCGCCCTGCCCGCCGCCGGTCCGGGTCCGGCCGGGGCCCCTCGCGCTCAGCCCCGCGGTGTCCCTGCAGGCAGCGCCATGGCCCCCGGGAAGAAGATCACGGCCAGGATCAAGAGGACGCTGCCGGTGCGGGGCCCGCAGGCGCCCACGCTGAGCGAGCTGATGCGGTGGTACTGCCTCAATACCAACACGCACGGCTGCCGGCGCATCGTCGTGTCCCGGGGACGCCTGCGCAGGTTCATCTGGATCCTGCTCACGCTGAGCGCCGTGGGGCTCATCCTCTGGCAGTGCGCCGAGCTCCTCATGAACTACTACAGCGCCTCGGTGTCCGTCACGGTCCAGTTCCAGAAGCTGCCCTTCCCTGCCGTCACCATCTGCAACATCAACCCCTACAAGTAAGGCCGTGCTCACCGCGAGGCTGGCGGGTCCCGGGGCTGGCCCTGCTGCGGCCCCCGGCCGGCCCCCGGCCCCGCACTGCCCCACAGCCAGCCCCGGCCACGGGCACGTCGGGCTGCACAGCACCGCTGCTCCTCGGCAGCTCTCCCTCTTCTCCACCTCTTCCCTCCTCCCTCCCAGCCCGCGCTCTCCTCGCGGCATGTCAGCTAATGCACCCGCTCTGCGCTAGCACTCCTCAGACACTTGTGGATTACAATCACACCCTCCACTTGCTGCCTGCTGAGCTGCAGCGCTTGATTTAGCTTTCTGCTGGAGACGGTCCCTGGCGGGTCTGTGGTTCTCTTCAAATTTCCTTCTCCCTAGGACTGCCGTTCCAGGATCACAAACAGTGACATCTCCTGAAGAGTGGAGAGGGAGTAGCTGTCACTGCTCTGTTACCTCTGTCTTTTCCTACGGGATGCCTTGACTTTTTCTATCAACAATATCTTTTTCCTGCCAAATTACGCTTTGTGCTGAGGTCTGTTCTGCTGCCAGCTATCTGCCCCAGTCCCTCCCTGCCATCCAGCTCTCCGGCTGCCTCTTGGCACAGCTGCAGAAGTCACATTTCCACATGCGCTGCCTCCTCGGGCTTGCTGGCAAAACCTCCCAGGAGCTCAGGAGTCTGCTCGGTCTGCTCTGCTTACGATGCTCCTTTCCTTGTCCCTGAGACCTCTCGGCCTCTCCCCACGCTGATTTAAATGAATGGGGTCTGTGACAAAGAGCCCTCCTGAGCACTGAGACGCAGCGTGGTGGGCAGCGAGCTGCAGTTAGGTGGGGAGATGCGGTGAATGACGCAATTTTGTCCCGTTTTCTCTAACGCAGGTACAGTTCGATGAAAGACTACTTATCAGAATTGGACAAAGAGACAAAAAAAGCACTGGAGACTTTCTATGGGTTCTCAGAGGGCAAGTCCAAGGTGCGCCGTTCGGTGGGTGACTGGAATGACACCGAGAGCCACTTCTTCGAACAGATCCCTCTGCTGAAGTTTGAGGACTTATCCAAGACGGCCACTGACCTCCGCAGTGGCCGGAAGAGGAAAATTGAGGGCAGCGTCTTTCACAAGGACTCCTCCATCGTGAACTCCGGGGATTCAAATGATATCATCGGCTTCCAGCTGGTGAGTGTCACTCGTCCTCGGCCAGCAACTTGCTGGTGGGGGCAACAAGGGGGCGTTTGGGTGGGTATCCCACCGGCCAGTTTTAGTGCTCGCGTAGTGGCGCGATAGCAAATAAAGCTCTGCCCACCCCTTTGCCCGGTCTGCCATGCCTCCGCTGCTGCCTGCAGATTCACCTCCAGCTCTCTGGAAGAGAAACGCCTTCCTGAAGTCTGGCCAAAATAGACTTAGTGCCACCCGTGACCTTTCTTTTTGGCCTGAAACATTTGACTGTATCATTTAGCCCTGAATAAAAGGTTTTTGGTGCCCCTTTGTCCTCTTGCTGCCACTAGAACTTCAAATGTGATTATTACAGTGGGAAAGAAATGATACCACGCAGACTTTATAGGACACATCATTTCTTTCCATCTGAAATGCTTTTTCCCCTTTGTAATTATCAGTGCGATGCAAACAACAGCAGTGAGTGTGCACTTTATACATTCAGTTCTGGTGTAAATGCTATCCAAGAGTGGTACAAACTGCATTACATGAACATCATGGCTCAAATCCCCTTGGAGACTAAAGAAGAATTGAGTTATTCTGCTGATGACCTTCTATTGACATGTTTCTTTGACGGCCTATCTTGTGACAAAAGGTCAGTGCACAGAAAATACCTGCCAGCTTAACAGTTCATGTCCAAGTACGTAATACATGGGAAAGTAATATTTGGAGTTTGCTGAATTCCAGCAAGAACCAGCTTTATTTTCGTGTCTTAATGAACTTCAATTATGGGCTTTAATTTCATTTGTCTCAGTGTTCTGCTGTCCACATTTCAGATAAACTTACATTTTTTGACAGAATGGGATCTACCTGCTTACGATTGCCGCAGTGCCTTTCTTGTGTGTCTTGGTAGTGGGGGAGTCATCCCTCAATACCGGGGATAACGGCAGAGCTCCCAGGAGCAGCCCTTGGGATGAAGTTGCACTTGTACACGGCTTTAGCAATTTTCCCACTGCCACGTACAAAGCAAGCTGCATTGTAACTCTCACCTTAGCGGGTATAGCTGAAGCTTTTCTGGAAGCATTTTGTGTCTGTAGTCATAAAATATTTTTATTGGAATTAAGTTATTTGCTTGAGTGGGAGGGGAGGTTCTCAGGAAAAACATGAATGTGCTTGAGCTGCAAGGGTGTTTCCTCAGCCTCTCCTACATGGCAGTGACATCTTTTCTGAAAAATTAAGATTCATGTTCCTTTGAACACTTGACTGCTGAATGAAAAAGGACTCTGCCCCTTCCACTACCACCTTCGTGCTAGTTCAGAAAATCTGCTCCCCACACCCTCTCAGCCCCCACTCCCACACTAAAACTTCTGAAATTTTTCATTTCCTGGTGCTGTTAAACCAGATCATATTTCCACGTAGTTTCAAAAAAAGAAAAAAAAAAAACTTCAGGAAAATAAAGTGCTTGCACCAAAAAAAAAAAAACAAAACAAAAAAATATCCAGTCCTGCTATGTTACTGGCAAAAATAAAATAAAAAAAGTCCAAACCTGCTGAGTTTCTGCCAGAGAGACAGTTAAAACTGCAGAGGGCAATGCAACAATATTTGGTTTCTTTCAGGCACTTCACTCGTTTCCATCATCCCCTGCATGGCAACTGCTATACTTTCAACAGTGGAGAAAATGGGACAATCCTGAGCACCTCCACCGGAGGCAGTGAGTACGGTAAGGAAACTTTGCTTGCGGAGGAACTATTAGATAACGAGCGGTTCAGTGAACTGGATCCTGCTGGAGAGTGATTGATGTGTTGGCTCTAGATGTGCAGTCTGATTGGGGAAGTGCCTGTTTGAACTAGTGCAAACTGTTGCCAGAGAATACAAAGATAATATCATTGCATCACTAATGTTTTCCATCTGAAATTACTGCTTCCCAGTTATATAACTTTTTAAAGTAAGTTTCAGCTGCCTTCTAAGGAGTCATCATTTGTTTGTTGTTCCTGGTGCTGCAGAGGGACACCGCTCACTCTGAGTGTCTCAGTCTAGCGTGGCAGAGGCATCGCCCGATTGTTACAATTCCACTTCAGGCCAGATAGTGTAGAGTAAACTGCGTTGCCCTCCCTGTAGAGAAGATGTTGGCTCTGGCTTCTGGTTTAACGCTGCTCCTACCCCGTCTCTGTTCTTCAGGACTGCAAGTTGTTCTGTACATAGACGAAGCAGACTACAACCCTTTCCTGGTGACATCAACGGGAGCCAAGATCATTGTCCATGACCAAGACGAATATCCCTTTATTGAGGACATCGGCACAGAAATCGAAACCGCAGCGGCCACCTCCATAGGGATGCACTTTGTGAGTGACAGCCATTTGTTTGCAGGTGCATGGCATCATTTCTATGAAACAGGTGTAAGCGTGAACCAGTGTGATGTTTGAACACAGCCAGCAGCTGGGAAGGCAGCTAATACCTCATTCATACAGCTGAAGTGCCCCTAGGAAAATCCTGTGATAGCACAATTCTGAACAAAGTTTTCCTTTCTGCAGGTGGAAAATCTGTTCTTTATAAACCAGGCAGCTACCGGGGACCTTGTTTGCTCTCCCTTTTCTCCAACCCCTTGGCTTTCCAGGATTTGTGTTGTTTTCACAGCAAAATCCACAGCCGCAGAGATGGGCTATCAAATGCATGCCCATCAAATGGCTATCAAATTTCCCCAATTAGTGTAGCGCAAACCAGGCGTTTGACCCAAGGGGCTTCTTTCTGTGGTGGAGAAGTGAAAGCAGTGCCATCAGGCAAGCCAGACTTTCCTTTCATCTGGATGGGCTGTTAAGTGAGCGCTTTAGTTCTGCCTTTTCTTCACTGATGGCTGGTTCAAATGCATCAGGGATCCTGCTTATCTGTCCGGGTTGGGTGTGCCAGATCTAGATAGTCCACGCATTAGAAAAGACATTAAATGCAAGGCTGACTGCTTTAAAATGTGCAAATAGCTAACTATCTTCCAGCTGTCTGGAAAACTAGGGCACCAACTGCTTGGTCTAACCAGCAGGGATAAATGCTGCCTAAAAAACAAATAGAAGGCATCAAAATGAGAATGGTGGGAAGGAGGCAAACCCTCACAAAGCTGTATTTCTTATGTAACTCTTACACCACACAGCAGAATGTCACTGTGGATGGAATATCAATATTTAATGCAGGAGTTCCTTGGCACAGTAGATTTGAACTGTTGCATATAGTATAAAAAGCAGGACTGAATACATCCTGGTGGCTGTGTTTAAAAGATTTGGCATGAGGAAGTGTTCTGATTGCATCCTAATGTATCAGCTGAAACAGAAGCTCGACTCAGTCTCTGGACCCAAAACAAATGGCTGTATCTGGTGATCACTGTACTGCCAGTGAAGCAAGACTGCAGAGAGCCTGCTGAGGGGGCTGTGATTATCAGGACAGGGCTGCACAGCCGAGGTGCTGGATCAGTCCCTGCATCCAAACACAGGAGGACACAGGGATGTGTCGCACATCGCCACTCTACTCTGTAGGCTCGAGCGGGACAGGTGACGTTTTCCAAATGCAAATGTCAGTGTCTAGGTTCCTAATCACTCATGTACTTCTGCTGTATACCAGGACTTCCCACACACCCCCACCCCCAAAAAATATTCCAAGATGTTTGGAATGCAAACAAGGCATTGTTTGGTAGGAGTTTCAGTACTTTAGTTAAATATTTAGTTTAGAAATTATTTCACTACCTAAATGAACAAGTATGCTTTCATAGGGGTATAGGCTGTGACAAAAAATAATCTATAAAAAGGAGCGATCACCTGCCGGGGAGTATACTCTCCAAGGCAGGTATCCTGGCTTCAGATTGTCTGTAGAAGTTAAAAGGATAACTACCAAAAGCTGGTTTCATTTGTTTTTTCAGAAGTTGCCCATCTGTAATACTGAAATCACATATTTCTGTGTTCCCCCAAAGAGAGGTTTGAGCATATTTCTAAAAGAGCCAACGTGTCATACCTTTTATTGTCAAATCCATGCTTGGAGACTGGGCGTTTCTATAGTGCAGGCAGAAATGGTGATGCTTGCTGTCAGGCCTGATCTCAGTAACCTGTTGGTCTACAGTCAGTACCGTACGGGTAGCCAGGCGTTTATCAGTCTTTTGAAGGACCAGCCACTAATTTAAACTCTGTACAGAAAAATAAGTGAGCAGATTCACAAATATGTGACATTTGTCGCATTTGGGCCACCTTCTTTGCTATAAAGTAGATAATTATATCAAAAAGATGGCAACAGTTTGGGGCTGAGGGAGGTACAGCTGCAGGAAGCAGACAGCCTAACCTGAGCCAGGTCTCGTGAATCTGAGGGCTCCCAAATTCACGTGCAGGCACAGCACTTGGCATTTCAGAGCTCTTTTCTCTGGGCGTAGATTGCAGAACAGGAAAAGCTGTTAGCATTCAACAGGGGAAGGGTCAAAACAGTTCGTGGAAACAGTCCTAAGGAGATACAAACATTTTATTTTGAGTGATTTTGGAGAGGTGCTGTTGAGCACTAGTGGAGCCCGAAGTGCTGTTTTACCCACAGAACAGGAGCAGGCAGCACAGCAGCAGCAGCTCAGGGCAGTGCAGCTCTCCCCAGGTGCTTTCTCTGCAGGATAAGTGGTACATGGTCACTAAGACTCTGCAGTGAGAGAAACCATGCTGATGAACGACTCTGCTGTGGAAAATCTTCACTGTTACAATTCTACTATCTCGGTATTCCTGCAGAGGTGGTATATGGAGACGCTAGATGAAGCTAGAACAGCACTTTGGGAAATGAACTGTACAGACCAGAAAACCTTCATTTTGACAAATCATTTGAGATGGCAAAGGGTAAACATGCTGTTCAAACCCACCCCATCATTGAAAGTTTTACAGTCACAACGAGCTGCCACTAGATTCTTTGGTTTCTCTAATGTTCCCAAACCAAAATTTGCTCTTTTCTGGTTTTCAGACTCGGTCCCGCAAGCTGAGCAAGCCCTACAGCGACTGTACAGAGACTGGTGCTGACATACCAGTAGAAAATCTCTATAACAAGAGCTACTCCCTCCAGGTAAATTGCTATTGCATTTGTTTTTATCAATTGCTTGAAAACTACCTTCATAAAAAGCTCTACAGTATTCTGTAGTTCAGGATCTGAGATTGTTAACAGCCTGCATAGGGTCACTGCTTTTAATCGCTGATGCAAGATACCACAGCACTTTTTAGAATCTGAGTTTTATTCCTAAGTGGTTGATGTTTGAAGTTCCCTTAGGCACCCTGTTAGATAAAGAAAGAACATTAGCTCATTAGGCAATTTTCAAGCAATGTGAGACTGGAAAATATTGGCCAAGTAAATGTTGCAGCTTAGTAACCCTTGAAGCCAGAAATTGTGACCTTTAGGACTCCAAGAATAACAGATACCATCTAATCAGTATCCAGATAGCAGGATGTTTGTTTACAGAGTAAGTTTCCACTAATTTTCCTTGGTTTCTGTAATTGGGTCCTCTTGGAGAGTGTCAGTTGTTCTGACGCTCAATAATTATATTATTAGCTGCTGCTTTCTGCAAATCCTTTTCCTCAGCTGGATTTTTATTTTATGGGTATTAAACCCAAAATCTGCTGTGATGTATTGCCTAGCAGGATCACACAGACATTATCTCAGGTTTTAATAGCAGTACTTCAAGAAAACTCAGGGCTCAGGAAGGCTGGGACTGGGAACAAAAGATGACTAGGAATTGTGAAAGAAAAGCTCAGTTCCTGCTTGCTCCAACTGATTCAGCATTTTAGTAGAAAATGCTACTGCTATTTTAATCCTTACAATTTCTAATCTCCAAACGTGAACCAACACAGAACAGTCAAAGTTGCCAACATTTTCAGCAGGAAGTCACTTCCCCCACCTTGTTGAGTCGTGGACCAGGTGCCACAGCAGACCAAAAGCCTCCGTGGAGGTTTTGGTGGAAAAAGCAACAACAGGGCTGTGAGGAAAGGGGGAGCATACACACAATCCTCCCCCTCATAGAGGATTATATTCCTACTCTTTGCACTACCCTCTAAACCCTCCACAGCACTTTCTGCCTGTGTTTGTGTTCACTGGGGTTCCCGTTTTGTTGCTGCTGCCACGAGCAGGGGAAGTTCTGGGGAGCCAGGGGCAATGCTGCCCAAGCACGGGGCAGAAGGCAGCAGCCTGCATTTCCAAGCCACCAAGTTTTGGTTTCTCTCCCCAGATTTGCCTGCACTCCTGCTTCCAGAAGGCCATGGTGGAGTCCTGCGGCTGCGCCCAGTACACACAGCCGTTACCTGCCGGGGCAGAGTACTGCAACTACAAGAAAAACCCCAACTGGAGTACGTGCCGGGACACCCCCACACCACGTGGCCCCAGCGCCCGCTGCCAGCCGCAAACCCCTCGGCACAGGGTGGGGAAGGGGATCTGTAGCCCACGCAGCGCTCGCACCGCAGAGCACGGGAGCTGCCTCTCGCTCGGATTGTGTCTGACAGTTTTCCTTATTGCTTGTCATTCATGCACACCACAGGAGTGCCGAGCGGAGGACTTGGCTGCGTGAGGCAATCGTGCATGCTTATAGCAAGTGACAACTACTACTCAGAATATTTTGCAATATTTATAGGGGAAATCTTGCTATCCCCATAAAGGAGGTGATGGCTGCAGAGGCCACCTACACCCCCTTAGCCTCCCTCCAGCATAGGCAGCAAATTCATTGCTTTTCTCTCCAGCTTCTCAAACAGCTCCTGTGTTCCCTTCTTGCAGTGTACTGCTACTACCGACTGCATGAGAAGTTCGTGAAGGAGCAGCTGGGCTGCCAGCAAATCTGCAAAGACGCCTGCAGGTAAGCCCTGCCCCAGGGCAGAGGTAAGACTGCGCGGGGGCGTTCGGCTCGCAGCTAACAGCCTGCCTTTCCCCGCAGCTTCAAGGAGTGGGCGCTCACCACCAGCATCGCCCAGTGGCCGTCCATCGTGTCAGAGGTCAGTTCCAGGTTCTGCTTAGCCATGGCTGCAGAACGAGGTGCTAAACAAACCCTGAAGTTCAGTGCAGCAGCAGAGGGGCCAGGGGATATTTGTTCGCCATTAAACTACAGTTTGGGCTGTGTCCTCCTGGGGACAGCTGGCCTGTCACACGCATTTGGTTTGGGGGTCCAAGCTGGTCCCAGGAGCTGCGAGCCTGAGCTCCCTTTCCAGGGTATTTCTACATGATCACACACAGCTATAGTATTATTTTCTATAATTTTTCCAGGATTGGATGCTTCGAGTTCTCTCTTGGGACAAAGGGCAAAAAATCAACAAGCTGAACAAGTGAGTTTCCATTTATACGTTTCTAGCTTGCACCTCAAGCTCAGATATAATCTTAGCAGCCCTAATGATGGCAATTGGGGAAAAAGCTCCCTTAGAGCGGCCCAGCCCTACTGGTCCAACTGGTTATTTGCATAGTTTTTTCAGTATGTTTCATGTTATTGTTTTACTAAACCCTCAGCCGCCTTCTGTTTCTCCTCTCAGAACGGACCTTGCAAACCTCATGGTGTTTTACAAAGACCTGAATGAGAGATTCATTTCGGAGAATCCCACGAACACGGTAAGCACGCAGCAGGAAGACAGCTCTTCCTCCCTCAAGGCTGGAGGCTTTCCTCCGGCCACGGGAGGGTCCCATCCAGGCAGAGGCAGGAAACCTGGCGCAGGCAGTGCAGCCTGGGGCACCCAGTCCTGCCCTTTCGCAGCCCTTATGCCCGGCACCTTTTCAAGACACCCAGCCCCGAATCCCATGGGCTACCCCAAACACATGCAGAGCTCACCAGCCTCCCAGCTCAGCAGAGCAGGCAGGAGGGGACCACGCAGGTGGCAGGGAAAGGGCTCGCAGCATTCTGTGCCTGCTGCAAACCCTGGGCGCAGCATCCCTGTGGGCACGCACCCCCAGGAGCTGCTGACCTTGTGCTCTCTTCTCTTCCAGCTCGTCATTCTTCTCTCCAACTTCGGCGGCCAGCTGGGCCTTTGGATGAGCTGCTCGGTTGTCTGCGTCATTGAGATCGTTGAGGTCTTCTTCATCGATTCGCTTTCCATCGTAATGCGGCGCCAGTGGCAAAAGGCGAAGAAGTGGTGGAATGACCGGAAAAGGGAAGGGTCGGGGAAGCCTCCTCACGTCGGTGATGTGGAGCGGCAGGGCCACGACAACCCCGTCTGCATCGACGAGGACCTGCCCACCTTCAACACTGCCCTCCGCCTGCCACTGCCCCAGGAGAGCCACCTGCCCAGGACTCCCCCCCCAAACTACAGCACTTTGCGGCTAGAGACCGCCTTCACGGAGCAGCTGCCCGACACACTGGAGGCTGGGCAACACTGACACTTATCTGCTCATCCAGGTGCCAAAGTCAGAGGTGGGTGCTGGACCCACGTGTCTGTGGTGAAAGGCACGCACCCAAGCAAGCACTGAAGGGCTCTTGGGTCAGACCCTTATTCAAGGATTGAACTTGCAGTCTAAGATTCTCTGAGCCAAGCTCAGATGCAGAAGCCAAGGGCTCAGAAACATTAGGAACTTCAAACAACATCAATTCCCAAGGTAATTATTGCAGGAGATGGCTGGAGCAGGATGTAGCACGGAGCTGGGGTGTCTTGCCAAACAGAGGTGTGTATTTGCAACCAACTACATGCACCCCATTATTTGTGGGCAGGAATTGCTCCACAGCAGAAGATTGATGCCTCACTGACTATCAACACTAATTGCTCTCTGCTGTGTGGCTTGACTTGTGGGAAAAACCTGGGGCTTTCAGGAATGCAGCATGACATTTTCAGGAAGGGTAAGGGCAAGGCTTGGGAAGAACACAAAATGGATACAAGGAAAGCTCTCAAGCTGAATTTTGATTAGGAGTCTAACTCCAAGGGTGTTTTGTAGAGCTTGTTATTCTGGGATGAAGAGTTAGTATAGTCACTGATGTGCTTGTAAAGCAAGTTATTCACAGCTTGAGTCGGAGAACCTAAGTCATCCCGAAATAGTCACTGGAAAAGGGCATGAAGTCTAATTCAGCTTAGAGTAATGACTGCATATTCTGCAAGCTTGTTTCATTTAATGCTGCTTGAGCTGCCTTTAAACGTAGCCTTGGAGTAGCTTGTTAAGCTCAGCCACTGATTACTTCTCAGCAGCCTCAAAGGGAGCCGGCTTCTCTTCCTGCCCAACCCCAGGCAAGGACTTTTTCTTCCTGCAGCCGCCAGTTCACTGCCCCGACGCTGCCCGTGGTGGTGCTGCCCAGGGAGGGGACAGAGCAGGGCTGGTGCTGCTCAGGCTCCACGCACTGCCCCGACAGGAGGTGGGCACAGTCGCCTCTGTCCCCCTGCTGTGTCCCCAGCCCTACGCACACCCCACACCCTGCCTCCTGTGTGCCAGACCCTCCCCACACTGCCACCATGCTGGGCAGAGCCAGGGCCAGGCTTTGTGCCATTTGTTCAAGGCTGCTGCCCCTGCCCGTCCTGCAGGCGGGACCACCTCAACAGGTCCCTGCCTTACCTCCACGAGCAGGAGCACCTGGACCCGGCTCTGTGACCTGCCAGCTAGGTGACAGCAACTCCAGCTTTGTCTGAGCATGAACCAGAGCTGCAGCTTTCCTTCCCGAGCCTGTAGCTGTCTTCCAGCAGGCTCACGCCCTGCGGCTTGCTGCCACAGAGCTGGCGAGGCAGCTCAGGGCCCCGCATGGGCCATCCAGGGGTCCCCAGCACAACAGCCTCCTTCCCACAGCCCCAGATCCTGCACCTGGCCCTGCCTACTGCAGCCTCTCCCTAGCCGACTAGAACACCCTGTGTAGATGTTGAGGAGCAACAGATCCTGCACTGGGTTGGCTGCTTGGGGATTTCATAGTGAACGCACACACGCACGTGCATGTGTCAATGTGCAAAGGAAGTCCCTCTCTTGCTTTCTCTCTCTAGATAAACTTATTTTATATAGGAAAGTGAGAATCCAGAAAGGTTCTTTAACGTGCAATAAAATATATTTTAATTTGATTATTTAAATAGTTGATAAACTGAAAAAATAAAGATATATTTTTGAGTAAGTGCTTGTTCCTATTTTTTCCCCATCTCACCTATTCTTAAAGCCACAATGTGCGAGTTGTTTACATGCAGGCAGCCCAAGAGATGCTGGCACTTTTCCATGCCTGCCCCAGGGCTGCTGTGCAGCAAAATCCCCAGAAGTACGTGGCCTAAAGGAGTTGTGTTTCCCTAAATCTAAGTGCTCCCTTGGCAGCACAACACGAGGAAAGGCCAGGCCAAGGTGCCCGGTGCCACCTGTGGTTTCAGTCTGCGGCCCATGCGGCAGAGAGGAGCTGCGGGTTTGACCTGCAGGCACACGCATCGTGCCCAGTGCTTCCCTTCAAATAACAAGCTCCTGGGCAGCCCTGGGAGACCGACAGGGAGAAAAGAATGGCTTTCACCCTGCCCCTAAGCCCCTTCTCTAACAGGCAAGGATGAAGCACTTGGAGCAGCCAGCTGCTTGCCCCGACCGCCCTTAGAGCTTGCTGGGTCCCACCAGCAGCGCTCCTTACACCCATGCTGGCTGCTTGCTACAGCAGGGAACAGACGGGGAGAGCTGGGACAGCCCGCGTGGCCAAACACACACCACGTCTGTAACACCAGGGGAAGCCGCACTGAGCTGCTGTGACTGCAGCAGCAGGGAAGGCAGAGCAAAGCTAAGCTAGGTGGCACCTTACAGAAAGCCTCCTTCCAGGTTCTGCCGCCTTTACATGGGAGCTGGTTTGGCTCAGGAACACCTGACATAACTTCTTACACATACAAAGAGCTCCTAGAATCAATTTGGACTCCAACTCTTACAGACCATGGCCTCACGAAGATCAAAAGTTGGGAAAAAGCAAAAACAACAAAAAATTCTACCTGAGGAACGCTTCAGAGCGGGACGCACCGCAGTTCTTTGGTTCCTCATCAGAAGGTGCACGCACAGCGGTGCTCAGCAGGCCGCGGCTCTGCACAGCTCACGCAGCAGCCCCGAGCAGGGGAGGTGGCACCACGGCTCACTGCTGGCTCAGCTCTGCCCCGTGCCCTTCCCACCAGAGCCCACCCATGCAGGGACTCCTGCCCCCAAACCACCCAAGCCCCCAGAGCTCACTTAAACCAGCTGGCACTGATGAAGCAATCTGCCGCCCCAAGAAGGAAACCCCCTGCACCTGCTGCCCCTTGCACCACCCCGTGCCCGGGGTCCCACAGGCGTCTTGGGACCTAGGGGCTCGGGGACAGGGCAGGGCCCGGCAGCTGGGCCTGCAGCCATGGGACACGTCGTACATGTCCCGGTCAGGTGGAAGGGCATTACTCGGTGTTGAGGTGTTTATCAAGGGCGGACAGGAGCCATTCTCAGGCTGCTGGCACTACGCAGCCAAAAGAGGAGCCCATCCCTGCCCGATGAGGTGCTCAGGTCCCAGCAAAGCCTGCAGCCCAGCCTGCCCCCACGGGTGGGCCACGAGGCATGGTTGGGGGGGTCTGGCCCGCGGCAGGAACCGTGCCCTTGGTGCAGCTCCACAGGCACGCTTCGTCTCACTGGCAATCAGCCATCACGTGCCGCTTCCACACACTGCCACTAACTGGTTTCCACATCTTTCTCACAGCTACTTGGGAATTCATAAGAAAGAAAAAAAAAATAAAGCCTTGCAGTGCAGTGAAGTATTTGCTATAGCAGAACCTGACAGATGGCACTTCCACCAGTGACACCTGGAGAAAGTTTTTTAAACAAAAGCCTTTTAAAACAGGGTGGTACCAATCCTACAAGAAAGCAGGTGTAGTATGGGGGTGAACAGTACACCTGGTAACTGCGGTACTCCTGGGGGAAAACACAACCCAGTCGGGAGCAAAGCTGCTGAGGCATCACCTCCGCCCCGACCTTGCCACGAGTCCCGGTGGCAGCGGGGCGCCGAGCTGCCCCTGGGGGCTGTAGAACCACAAGTTTTCTGCAGGTGACTTTGGCATTTGCTTCTCAGGGAAGGAGCAGTGCTTTGCCCTTCATATGAAGAACCCTCAGGAGGCAGGGAGCCTTTGCGGTAGCTTCAGAAATTGATTACTTCATCATGAATTAAATATTGAACGTTATTGAACTCCTGAGTCATCTTAAACACCAGAAAGGTCTGTGGAATAGTAGGAGAATTGGGTCTGACACCTGCTGAACATCATAAATTCAAAGCTATTGAGCAGCTTGGCTTGCAGTCCATGGGAGCAGCGTGCAGTGAAGTTGGCAGCTCAATCTCCCTGCACCAGGGGACCCGGGGGTGCCCAGCCAGCGTGGGACGGGCACGGAGGGTGCCCTGCCACCCCCACGCAGCCCCGCGCACCCTTGCCAGGGGAGGACGAGGGTCCTGGCGCCCCAAGCCCATGGCCTCTCAGAGCTGCAAGGCAGCGGGGAGCCGCCGGCAGCAGGCCAACAGGCGGCCAAGTCCCAGGCAGTGCAGGGGCCGGGCACCCACGCACGGAGCTGCCCCGGCACGGCGGGCAGCAGGGTGCAGGCCCAGTGAGGTGCCCCAGCAGGCCCGCAGCAGGCCAGGCGCTGCCGTGACTCACCGGGAACGGCTCCGCAGGCCCGGACCGGCCGCTCCTGGGGAGCTGCGGCAGGCGAGGCTCCCCGAGCTCCTGCACAGCGGGGAGCAGCGCTCGGGCGTTAGAGGAGAAAGTTGTGGGCAGGAGAGGAGCCGCCGGAGTGGGAGGAGGTGGCCGAGAAGGCAAATGGTGCTGTGCAGAGGTCTGCCGGGCCAGGGTGCATGGTGACTGTCCCGGCAAGCTCATGCCACTCGCGGCCAGACCAGGCTCAGCTGCCCCAGCCCCACGGGTGCCACCAGCTGCAGCCAGCTCAGGGGGGTCCCAATGGCCCCGCCACACCGGGGGACCTCTGCCCAAAGCTGCTCCCAACAGGAGCACCGACAGGGTTAAGGTTGCCCATGCCTCCCTTTCCTTGCGGTAACATTTCAGTGGTCCACAAACAGGTTTGGAAGCTGAATGCCTCATTAATGTAAATGGGGCTGGGCTGGGGAAAGGCATCTCCAGCACATGCCTATGGAAAACCCTTTCAGGCTCCAGCCTCCACTGGTGCCTTGGGATAAAGAGGAGTCCTGGGGAGGCTGGGACACGTTGCAGGAGCAGTGGTATGTGTGACTTTACCCCTTCCTTCCAGGGAGCAGTGAGCCAGCTCCGTGACTGCCAGTGCTGGGGCCGTCCTCCAGGCACCTGCCAAGGGGCTCGCAGGGCTCTGAGGCTGTGTTCACCGCTGGAGCCAGGGAGCACCGGGCAGGCTCTGAGCACACAGAGCTGTTCTTTCGCTGCGGGGGCTGTGGTGCCCCCTGTGCCCAGGGGGGCTGCACCAGCAGCCGCTGGTCCCGTGAGACACAAAGCAGGGCCCAGGCTTCACAACACCGCTGCCGCAGGGCAAACTCCTCGCTCCCGCACCTCTGCACTCACACCCGAGCTGCCACTGCAGGAAAATGCCCTTCTCTTGCATTTCTAGGGCAAAGAACTGGACTTTCAAGAGTACTTTTCCTTTGTGCCCTGAAGCCAGGTTGCAATCAAAGCCCCTGGCTGTAAGAAAATCAGTTCTGCCTCACCAGCCCCAACAGCAGCTGCCACTACTTCCCAGGAAGATTGCATTAAAGCAAGAGAGACACTTTAGACACACAGAAATGACTTCTCTCTGTTTGCACACCTGGTCTGGGGCTCTCTGGCCTCAGCTGCACCCAGGCTTAAACCTGCCTGGATGCTGTGAGGGGCCAGGGCATGCGACAGGGAGACTTGGGGCAGGCAGGTGCTCAGCTGTACGAAATCATTGCTGCAGCACCGAAGTGTCACTGCCCGTTGCAGCAGACACCACAACAAATGCAATGGGGCAGCAGGCAATGCCCCGCGGACTCCCAGCCCCTGCCCGACAGCTTTCTCCATCAGCCAGACCCGCTCGGGGCAGGAGTGTTTTCCGGTTGATCTCGAGGAGGATTAGCGATGAGCTGGAGCATCCCAAGCAAGCAGACCCAAGCAGTGACAGCATGAGAGCAGTGCCAGGCAGGTGTGAGTAAGGCGTTAAGCAGCGACTGCAGCAGCTGCCTCCCGAGTGAGACGCTCTGAGGGCAGCTCTGGCACTAATCCTGACGCAGGCATCTCCCCGCGAACAGGACGGACCGGGCAGGCATGCGGGCACGGACGTGTCCTCCCTCCTCCACCAGCCTCACCAGGCAAAGCTGTTGCCAGCACTAAGGCAGAGAGCGCTGATCACTGGCAAGCACTGGGGAAGAGAGAGTTTGTCAGAGTGTAAGTGATGCCTGAGGAGAGGAGGGGGGAACGACAGCCCAGCCACGAGCCGGGCTTCACCCACGTGCAGAGGCAGCCCCGGAGTGGAGATTGTAGGCATGCTGGTAAAGACCCATTGAAGTGCAAGACTTGGAGAGGTTCATGAGGAAATACAGAATTTCTGAAGAGCTCCCTTCCAATTAGGACAGGCCGCAGCCTGCCCTGTTTAAGGGCCTCTTCATTATCAGGGTTGTGTCCCTTTCCCTGGCATGGGGAGCTCCGTGAACTGCCATGTGTTAGCAAAGCAAGCCTCCAGCCCATCAGTTCTCATGGCTCCCTTGGTTTCTGGCTACAAAAGCATCTCATCTCCCTTTCTATGCCTTATTGTTTTTTTAGTACTGTGAGTACAAAGAAAGCACAAAGGAGACCACAGCAACATGGGACCTAATTTTATGGGCGCTTTTCCTCCACACTTCTAAATTAAATCACCAGGCAGGCACTCGGCACAGTGAGAAACCAGACCCGCAGGATTTAAGAGAAAACACAAAGTCATGAATGAAAAGAAAGACGGAGAAAGAGAAATTCAGGATGAATCAGGAGTTTCTCTCTCCTGCCAGTACCTGCTGTGGCACAGCTCCCTAATTCCCTTTCCGCATGCAGAACACATCCTTCACACAGCAGTGAGATTTGCATTTTTTCAGTATGTGCATTACTCATCCTGACCATGAAAAGCACAACTAAATGATGCCAGCGTAGATAACAGCCACCACACAGTGCTTGGAACATAAAGGACACGGCCTTGTTAACCCTCTCTCCCCACGGCAACCCACAGCTGAGCCCCCAGAAAGCTCCTTGGTGAAGACCAGGAATGCTGGCTAACAGGGTGCTGAGCACAGAGGCAGGGCATCGTGCCTGGACGCACCGGGCCCACGCTAATGCCCCCGGCAGCACCCAGCTGGGCTGGGGACATGGGACACGGGATGTGGGACACAGGACGTGGGACACAGGGCACGTCCATGCCCCCTGCCACGGCAGGGCAGGGCCTGCCATCCCACCTGGCGCTCAGGGCACCCGTGATGCGGGCGCGTGGGCGGCGTGGGCACGGTTCGCTGTCCGGCACCGCGCCGTGCCGTGCGCGGCACACCGCGGAATGCAGCGCGGCGAGTTGCTGGCAGCAGGCTGCAGTGCAGGCTGTAATGCTGCTAATGTGGCGCTTCCCTTGCCTCACGCTGAGATCACGCTTCGGGCTCCGGGGCTGACCCAGGAGTCACTCCTGCTCCTGGCCTGGTTGCAACACAGCCTGATCTATAAACACAAAAACATACCCAGCTCCAGGACCACAGACGATACGTTTCTGACATTTTTTTCTCTCCTGTGTCGCCACCCATGCTTTGGTGCATTCTTGCCAGATTCCCATACCCGCTCTGCCTCTCAACATCCCTCCTGAAGCAGCCGGGGGGCTCAGGTCCCTTAGCAGGGCTGACCCCCCAATGGTTTTGGGGCACAGCCACTGTGCCGTGCCCCACACTGCCCAAGACCCTGCTCTCACTCTGCCAAGGCTGTGGCACTCTGCCAGTGCTTCCAAAGCAGCGGCAATGCTGGGCGCGGAAGGACGCAGCTCACGAACGAGGCCCCCGCCAGAGCCGGCTGACGCAGACCTGAGGAGGCGCGAGGCTGTGTCACTGCCGGCCTTCCTTCCTCTTGCTAACCTGAAATCAAAACTCCAGGATTTCCAAACAGCTGAATGAGACTGGCCCCATGCAACATGCTGATACGTGATCATTTCTCTGGCTCTTTCTACTCATTTTTTTGCCTCGGATATGCTTCTAGAGACGGAAAAGCTTACGCATTTATATGTTTATGTATGTATTTATTCACTTGAAATTAAAAATATGCTTCAGTCCCCGCAGAAGATGCGATTGTCGTGAAGCGTGGCTAAATCTAGTTGCTAGTCAGAGTCACCATGAATCACGGTGTTTTCATAATGCTATATTGCTACTGTTCTTCCTCTGTTACATTTTAAGACCTTCTCACCCAAGTTTACATAATCAATCCTGAAAGGTACAACATGTTCCTTGAGATAAACACAAAGAGTAATCATCCCTTGGTCTTGTTCTTGTTATAAAAGTTCATTGGTCACAAAATATTTTACATTTCTCCCCCAGAGCATGGGAAAGGGCCCATAAAGCACCAGCCGGGGAGCTCTGCAGAGCTTCCTCCTCTGCCACCAGCTCCACTGATGCTTTATCAGCTGCGCCCCAGCAGTGCTGTGCTCCCAGGACCCAGCACGCCGAACGCACCCTGGGCTATTGCCTACCCCAAGAAGCTGGAGTAAAGGCAGGGTGGTTATTTTTTCCACTAAACTATGGCAAAAAAAAAAAAAAAAAAAAAAAAAAAAAAAACAAAAAAATCAAAATAAATCCCCTGTCACACAACTGACCCCAGAGTGTATCTGGGAGCAACCTCACCTGTGGCAAATCCCTGCCTGAGCACCGAGCCCTTGTGCTGTGCACCCTGCTAGTTTTAAGGACACAGAAGTGTGCAGCCATAGGGTTAAATTATTAATAAATATTAATAGATGGGCTAAAGTATGTTGGGTCTGAAATAGGTTTTGTCCCTTCTTTCCTGTTCTGAACCAAACAGGGCAGTTGGAGCTCCCTGAATTGGAGGGAGTGCATGGAGCCCATACCCAGCAGTGCATGTCCCCGCAGGGAGCCCATCACTTCACCACCGCAGCGCCCCGCTGCCCATTGCCCCCCCACCCCGCTGCCCATTGCCCCCCCACCCCGCTGCCCATTGCCCCACCGCCCCGCTGCCCATTGCCCCCCCACCCCACTGCCCATTGCCCCCCCACCCCGCTGCCCATTGCCCCACCGCCCCACCACTTCCCAGCTCCCCGCTCGCAGCCCCTCGGCGCCAGGCAGTGGCCACCAGCGCAGCGCAGTGGCTCTGGGAACGGCCCGAGGGGACGGCTTCCCTCCTGCCTCCCGCTGTAAAACACACCAGTCTTCACTTTACTGCCTGATCTTTGTAACGCAAACAGAGATTAGTTAAAAGGTTTTATACGCGGTGATTACCCATGTAACTCGGCTGGTTAGATGTTCAGTATCCTTTGACTGTGACTTCACCGGTTAAAACGAAATTACTCAGTATATTATTTTGTTTAGTGATGGTGTGTTTCTGAAAGTGCACCTGATAATCCAAACAATTAAAGTTCTGAATTGGCCTGGTTGCACCCTGTTTAGGAACAGGTGATGCATTTCACTAGACAGTGCAGAACAGCAGTGTTCCTGCTGCCTGGGCTGCAGCTCCCCCTCACAAGCAGTGGGTGGATGAAGGCGACGCGGAGCCGTGCGCTCCTTCCGTTCCTGTGAGCAGGAGGGCTGCCTGCATACACCATTTGTCCAACTGGAAGCCTCGCTGCAGAAGTGACTGGTATTGAGCACGTACATCTCGCAGTTAAATGGCAATCTAATTAGCCCCCGAGCGGTGCACACATTCAGCCCTGGGTAGGACTGCGGCCAGCGCCACGCTGCCTCCTCGGGCCACGAGAGCTCCGGAGGGGGGGAGGCGCAGTGCGGGGCTCCAGCAGAGGCCGGAGAGATAAATACATGATAACAAAACCACAGCACCTCTCCCTCTCCATTTCTGGGTCTCAGAGAGCTTTTCCACTCACCAAATGCTGCCGCGGAAGGGCAGCTCCCTGAGCGCAGCACAGGGCCCCCGGTGTGATGGCCCCGGCAGCAACGGGGGTGCGTGCCCGGGGCTGGCAGTGGGCACTGGATCGCACCCACCCACCCTGCTGAGGGGCATCATTGGGCCAGAAGAAACGTGGGTTTAATAAACGAAGGAACCAGTTATGAAAAGCTGTTCGGGCTGTCCAGTGACCCGAGTGCAACTGCTGCGGGATTTCTTCCCTGTGGAATTGTCCAAGTTGGACAAATCTCCAAGTTGGGCTCCAGCACAACCTCCACTTCTTCACGTACAGCTATCACAGAAGCCTTTTCAGCCTTCTTTGTATCAACTTCAGTCACTATTAAAATATTTTGATTTTACCGGGTAAATTTAGGACCAGCTGATGTTTTAGACACTTTACAGATTAAATTGATGGTGCCATTTTCTGTGCCAGTTTGTCCCATGTATCTAATTTCTCAGCTGTATTTAACTGCTGTCAGTAGTGCATCATGCTAACATAACGCACAATGCCCTGGGTGCAGAAGAGATCACCGCAGTGTTTTTCAGCTGTATTTTTAGCAGGAGGTTTTTGCTTATGAAATAAACTTTCTCATGAAGCAAGCAGAGAGACAACGCAAAGTCAAGCAAAATCCAAGGTCATTTGGCTTCATTGGCTTCACAGCTGATTTTTCAACCTCCTGAACAAATGGAGCCTGCTCTATTTTCAGCATTAGAGCTGCCAGTGTTGTTAACAGACATTGTTCTCCAGGGAAATAAGTAGCAATAGAAGGGCAATTATTTTGACAGGACAGAGGTTTGAAACTGGGTAAGTCCTGGTATTCACCATGAAACCTGTTCATTCTAGCTTCACTTGAAAATACTGTTTAAACACAATCCCGCATTCCGCTTTTGACATAATGGTAGGAGGTACACTGGTGCAATTTAAAAGTAAAAATCCCTTTTGTTCCCAAACAACAAAACACAGGGACATTTGGGGAAGTCTGACCAAGTCTTGATTGAACAAGAATCTGTGATTACTTTTCCTAGCAATCGTTACATTTTACAATGCTGAGCCACTGTGCAGCTATTTATGGTTCCAAGGAGTTTTATACAAGTTTACTGTTCTGTGAGGAGTTAACGACTCCCTCAGTCACTCAAGATGCTCAGGGTTTTGCCTCTAAATCACGTTTGTGAGGGACTGTTGGGTTCAGGGCTTGCACCTCGCTGGCACAGAGTGTACTGTCCCTGGTGTGGGAAAACAGAAAATACATGTATCTGAGGCTAGATGGGTAACACCCCCAAAGGACGAATTGTGCGATCAGCAGGAACCGGTGTGTAACACACGTGAGGACGAGATTAAGACATAAAATGCAAATGCACAGCTGAAGACTGAAAAGGGCCCACAACCCGGCCAGCAGCGTGCTCGTGGGGGTACGCAGCCTCATCCCAGCACTCCATCTCAAGTAAACCAAAGAGCTTTTTACCCATCTGCTGATTTTTTCTTCTGGCTTTGCGAGATGTCCTTCAGTTTTGTTGTCATTTTGTGGAAGCAGAGATCATTTATCCTAGCAAGAGATCGTCACCTTTTGGGAGCAGCCTGCCGGGGCCGGGGCAGCCTTCCCTGCTCTGTTTAAGCATCAACACTTTCTGTAGCCTGCGCTTCAAAGACAGGCGGTGTACAAAACACCTGCAGGGAAACATGCCCAGCAGCGGTCTTGACAGTACACACAGCTGCTACAGGAGAGTATAACGTGCCTTCAGAAAAAGGTTGTGCGGTCCTTTCAGAGGAAGATGAGCCCGTCCCAAACGCCGCTGCAGCCTGCCTGCACTTACGGGCCCTGGGCCAAAGGCAGCGGCGCCCCCCGGCCGCTGCACGCCCCCGCCTCGCTCCCGGCCCGGGGGGGGGGCGCGGGGGAAGGCGGCCGCCCCCGAGCGAGGCACCCCCGGGGCGGGCAGAGCCGGCAGGCAGGCTGCAGCGGCGTTTGGGACGGGCTCATCTTCCTCTGAA
>NC_048906.1:666214-705118 GCF_011077185.1 Oxyura jamaicensis
GCAGGTACGGGCAGGGGTCGGGTTCTGGGAGCCGGGGGCTGGGGGCTGGGGGCCGGGGGCTGCCGCTGCCCAGAGCGGGCGGCGGCGCCCCGGCCCGACGGCTGCCGGTGGCGGTGCCGAGGCGAGTGCTATCCGGGACGGCGGCGCGGGGCGGCCCCGGGAGAGGCGAAGCCGCCGTCGGGGCGCGGGGCCCGGGCACGACGCGGCGGCAGCGCGGGGGCACCGAGGCGCCGGGTCTTGGGGCGTCCCGGGACGGCCGAGCCCGGTGGCACCGCGCGGGGCGCTCGGAGCAGGGGATGCCCGGGCGTTCGGTGCCGTGGCAGGACTGGGATGTTACCGGGTGCTGCTGCCTCTTGCCTAAAGGATGTGGTTTACCATCGTGACGGCGTAACACCGCGCACAGAGGGACAGAGCTCAGTGCAGTTCTTTGCTGGCGATTTTGAGGAATGCAGAGCTTCCGTGGTCGTGGTGCCTCGCAGTGAGGAACTCCCTGGGTCGGCCCCGAAGCCACCCGACCTTTTCTTGCTTTGGCAGCGTCGGTGCAGGTTATCATGCCAGTCGGGTGTTCTGGACGTACTTACTGTGCAGTCAGGTGTAGTTGTTCTTATTTAACCTCTGTTTACTCAGGGCCTTCATACCTTCATCTCTTTGATAAGAGGTATGGAAGCAGACCGCAACTGTCTGAATGTTTCACTGTCCATTTCCTTTGTTCTGGGAAAGGTGCCACCCGCCCCGGGCTGCTGCCTCCCGGGGTGCCGGCAGAGGATGCTCCCTGTCCGGACACTGCCTATTGCGGAATCGGAGAGCTGCGCTTGGGGAGGAGCCACCGAGGGGTTTTGCTCCTCCGCGTTCAAGGATCCGTGCTGATCGTTGCACAAGCAGCAGGTGTAACTCTCAGCAACGTGACCTTAGTGGCGAGTGGGGAGCGAGGCTTCTCAGTGCCCCAGGAGACAGAACATTATGGGAAATCCAGGCTTCGCGGCAGGGAAAGAAGGGATGGAGCATCTGACATACAGCACAGAAAGACAGGCTAATGCTTTCTGAGCTTCCAGTGCTGTATGTGTGCCTGGCAAGGACCAGGCAGCACTGGCTGGCATTTGAGCTGGTGGCTGTGTGCTGCATCACGCAGAGCCAGCAAAGCAAAGCGCCTGCTGGGTGCTCTGTGCCCCCTTCCTCGGGGGGGCTTTCATCGCACAGTGACACCTCGCTGCTCCGCTGTTCCTTTTATCTGCCATCCTGTAAACTTGTGGTATGATAAAACCTTCCCTCTAAGCTGCAAAAGTACCATTAGCTAGCATAACCATCTTCTCTAGGAAAACAAGGCTGGTTGTTTTACTGCGGTCTTTTCATCTGGCTCTAGAGGAGATGGCATACGAGCAGCTGATGATCAAAGAGTTATGACTATTGTGTGTCTCAGTAGCGAAAGTACAGAATAATTGCAGTATCGGGCTGGTGCTGCTGGGGTGGTTTTACAGCCCAGGTATCACCTGCAGTCTCCAGGAGTGTGCCGAGTTTTGCTTATGTCTTTATTTCCTGTAAATGGTAACTGCCCCAGGAAAACCCTGGAGGAGATTAAGCACAGTCAACATGATAATTTCGTAATGTGGAAGTCTGATCTCACCGGTAAGGTGGAGGAGTTTCACCCAGGATGATGCTGGAGTAAGGCCGGACTCGTGGCCCTTGGGGGAAGGTGAGGACACCCGCGCAGAGCACAGTGCTCTCGGGCCTGTGCATGCTGCCTTCAGGACAGCCTTGGTCAGCGTACAGCCGCGGTGCTGCCGGGAGAAGGGCTCGGGGCTGCCGTGCACCGCAGAGGGCTCGTGTCCCTCGGAGCAGGTCCTGGAAGTGCTCCCAGGGGAGCCCGGCTCACGGACAGGTGCCAGCAGCACAGCCATGGTGCTTCGTTCACTGGGCACGCCGCGAGGCGCAGCCTGCCGAGCCCTGGGGAGACGCGGATTAGCCGCAGCGCGTGGTTACAGGTGGCTGAGGGGAACACGAAGTCTGCTCCCATCGGCGTGTTAGAGGGGAAGCCTGCAAATCAGCAGTGCGACGATAAAAATGCAAACAAGGAAAAGGAGCAAAAACTTTTATTCTGCATGCGCTCCTCATACCGCACGTACACATCTCAACATCGTCATTAGGAAAAATTGTTAAAATTCAGGCTTAGGAAAAAATATTAAAAATAACAACTTCTTCCAGTGTTCTCAGCTTGATGTGCAGCTGATGGAGCCATGCACCGAGCACGGGGGATCCTCTCTAGCAGGTTTCAGAAGGCAGCAGAAAGCCCAGGCTCCCCGCGCAGCAGGGCCATGTGTCAGCAGGAAAGCAAACAGATTGCAGGGCATGCAGCCAGTCAGGTCCAGCAGGGCTGGATTTTGCCCAGCAAAGCGTAGGTGTGTTTTAAATTTTAATCTAATCTAAATCTTTTATTGGATTTCTTAAAAGGTGGAAAATATTTACTAGTTTGCTTTGCTGGTCTCTCTGGCTGTAAGTGTATTTTGACTGTATTGTTTATAAATCAGACCCGTCTTGGTGCCTGTGACTTGAGCCCGGTACTGAGTACTGCTCGTTACCGAAATATTGCTATGTTATTTCAGTACTGCTGCCTCTAGGATGCTGTGATATACACAGCATTTATCTTGAATTCTATTCGCCTACAATTGAAGTCTGAAGAATTTTCTAAGTAGCTGACTCTGTTTTGTTTTGAAATCCTGCCTCAGGATATTAAGATTTAGTAACACAAATTCTCGCCTTAAAAATAGCAGCACAAAATGTTCTATTTACTCACAATATGAATGTAAAATATGCAGCATCTCTCACATGAGCCGTAGAAACATACCGATACTATCTTAAAGACAAAGGAATTTGGTGGGAAAAAAACATCTATTGTTCTTCCTCTGGCGGGCAACAAGTACTTATCAGCATTCTTGGTCTGGGAAAGACACTGCAGTTTCTAAGTCCTGTCCCCTTTGGTATTCTGGCACACTGGAATACTTTTTCCTCACCCACTTTAAGAAAAAACTCTCTTAAGCCCCGTGTTAGCCGGAACACTGCGGTTATGCTGAATGCAGGGTGAAAGCAGCACGTGTTTCTCCACGTGTGAGCACTTGGTCCATCCAGCACTGACAAAGCCTTCAGATGCTGCTGGGCTGCAGCAGCAACAGCACTTGTGGCTTTTACAGTGACCTGGGTGATACTGGAGGCACAACACGGCCCCTCCTCCCAAGGAACCCATTACAACTAACTTGAAATGATAGCGGCTTGGGGATTCGAAGCCATTCTCACACAGTCTGTCAGGAGGAGCCCCACGTGGCGGAGGCTGCGGGGGGCCCCGTGGAGGACAGCTGATGGTGGGGGTGGTGGGAGGAAGCCCAGGGCCAGGGCAGCTCCTGCTGCTGTCCCGGCACCGTGTGCCCACCTGGGTAAAGCACAGCCACCCTCCCCGGGGATGGGAAGGATGTGTACAGAGCCAGGGCTCTGTACGCTACCGCCAGGCACAGGAACCTCACGCAGGCCAGAGCAGCTTCCCTCCCGTGGGGCTGAGAGGCACCACGAGAAGGGACACGGCTGCATCCACCACTTTTGGAACTGCAAAGCAGAAGTCCCCCCATTACACCCTCTCAAGAATCTGGAGCTGTTTCACCATCACAGCCTGACATGAGGAGCTCCAGCTCCACGTTTCTCCAGGGCTACAAACCGGGGCCGTTATCACGTAACTCTGCTGTTCTGCCCTGCTGGCAGCACCGCCGGGCTTGGCCTGCTGCGAAGCCCTGCTTCTCCGAACAGCTGGTCTGAGCTCTCTTTCCTGCTTGCAGGCACCAGGATGAATGTGAAGAAGTACTTTGTTCGGGCCTTGCACCGCCTCCAGAAGGGCCCTGGCTACACCTACAAGGAGCTGCTGGTCTGGTACTGCGACAACACCAACACGCACGGCCCCAAGCGCATCATCAAGGAGGGGCCAAAGAAGAAAGTCATCTGGTTTTTCTTAACGCTGCTCTTCGCCTCTCTGGTCTTCTGGCAATGGGGTATCCTCATCAACACGTACCTCTCCTACAACGTCACGTCGTCGCTGTCTATCGGCTTCAAGACTATGAAGTTCCCAGCAGTCACGGTCTGCAATGCCAACCCCTTCAAGTAAGTTTTCCTTGGCCTGATTTATGCAGTTGCACATGAACACACGCAGTTACAGCACAAGATACACGGGTCTGTTTCTGTCTCAGGTATCGCATTAGGAGCAGCAGTGAAAATTATCCTTTGACTCACCAAGTGGCACTAAAAAAGAAACAAATGAGAACAATATAAAAACAAATGGCTCGGATCCAAATAAGGGGTTGTGTGCTTGCGAGTTTGTCTGTTTCTCATTACTGTATCAGCTAATCTAATAATGGTTATTGCCTCTCTGTAAACTTTTCCTGGCTCAGACAAAACTTGAAGTTCAACTAACTTGTCACAGTCAGAATCAGTCTCGTGATCTCTCCCCACAATTCCTTTCTTTCTTGTTCCTCGCCATGAACATACCTCTTATCGCATACACTCCAGCCATTAAGAGCTAGTTAAACAGTGCTATCTGCTGTGAGCTACAGCAACATCATTATAATTTCAAAGGAGCAACTGATCTTTGCTAGAGTTGCTTCAAATTTATATCCACGCAGCAGTGTAGTGCAAGGTGAGATGCTCTCGACTGAGGCACGGGGATTTGTTGTTTTGGAGTTGTTTTGTGTAAACTGCAGTGGATCGCTGAAATACAACGAACGCAGTCCTGCGCCGACAGGCTGTGAGCGAGGTTTGCCAGTGAAGGGCTCTGTTTATCTCCAGATGATTTTACACCCAGCTGCTGGGAGACGCGGCGCCCCGCTGGCTGTGCTGCGCAGAGCCTCGCGCTGCCGTGCAGTACATCTCCTACATCTCCCCGCAGCTGCGGGCCCCCCACGGGCCTGGTGCAGCGGCGTGACGGATCCCTGCCACGTCCCGAGCGCCCTTACACCAGCTGGTGCCTGCCTGTCACCCTGCAGGTACTCGGAGGTGAAGCATTTGCTGAAAGAGCTGGACAAGCTGATCGAGGTGGCTCTGGAGAGGATCCTGCAGCCCACGCACGGGGACACCATCACGCCCCTGCTGCTGAACGGCAGCGACAATGCCTCCGAGGGGCTGGATCTGGCGCTCTGGAACCAGATTCCACTGGTGCTCATTGATGAGCATGACAAGGACAACCCTGTCATCGTGGAGATCTTTGAGACCAACAGGACCTCTCCAGGGAACGGGACAGCTCCGGGGAACGGGACCACTCTGGGGAACGGGACAGCTCCAGGGAACGGGACCTCTCCAGGGAATGGGACGGCTCCAGGGAACGAGACTGCTCCAGGGAATGGGACCACTGCTACTCCTCCTGCCCTGTCCAATACCACATCCGAAGAGAAGAAGTACAAGCTGGCAGTGAAGCTGGTAAGAAGCAGCGCGGTGGTGAGAGCATCTCCTCCACAGGGAGGGCAGGGCGCAGACGCAGCTGGTGTGGGCAGGGCACTGCCTGTCCCCTGTGCCACGCAGCAGCCCCCAGCCAGGGGCTGCCCGCTGCACTGGGGCAGGGCAAAGGCAGGGGCTCTGCCTGCCACCTCCACGCCTTCATCTGCTCCCACACCCAAAGCGCTGGGGAGAGGCTGCGGCCACTTCCCCTGCCCAGCGCCCGCTGCAGGGGCACGGTGGAGGCACGCGGTGGCCTTGCTTCCCCCCGTCCTCTTCTCCCACCATGGCCTCAGTCCTGCCAGGCAGCGTTACAGGCCAAGACCTTGGAAGCTGAGGAAACTGCAGCCTTCAAGAATTGAGCAAAACATGATGTTTTCTGTAAGCACGGTGAGGTAACCTCGGTGGTGATGGAGAATCTGTCCATCTGGGAAACATCTCTGGGAAAGGGACCCCGATCTAGTGGGCAGCGTCTAGCTGGAACTAGATGCTCCTTAAGGTCCCTTCCAACCTAAGCCAGTCTGTGGTATCATTCTCTGACCCACCTGTTGAGCACGTTCAGATGCGGCCGCTGTTTCCCCAGCTCCTGCCTGGCCACAGCTTTGGCTCCCACAGGAACAGTGGACAGGGCTGGCATGGGGTAGGAGCTGACTGTGTGTGTCTCCAGTGCAGCCACCAGGGCTCCAACAACTGCACCTACAGGAACTTCACCAGCGCAGCGCAGGCAGTGACGGAGTGGTACATTCTGCAATCCACCAGCATCCTCTCCAAAGTCCCGCTGCAAGAAAGAATCAGGATGGGCTACCAGGCAGAAGACATGATCCTGGCGTGTCTCTACGGGGCTGAACCCTGCAACTACAAGTAGGTACACACCGAGCCCTTCCTGGCACATCAGGAGCGGTGCAGGATGCTGAAGGCAAGGCAGCTCTTTTATTTTTGTTTTCTAGTTTTTAACACATATATGGGTCCTTAAGGCTAGCAGCATTTCCCAGATGGTTTCTGGATGTGATCCTGGCTGAAAACAGGGTATTTTGGGATAGTGTCTTGGGTTTTAGTTTGGACGGGCCATTTTGCTCATGATGTATTGAGGCCAGCAGCACTGATGAGACCCTGGCTAGGTATTTAGTGATAATCACTGCCAGCTCAGGTGTTGAGTCAGCACAGAGACACAACTCTCAGTTATGCCTTATCTTCCTACGCAAGGCTCTGAGAAATGCCTTTTATCCATCACTGTTTCTTGTGAATGCCAAATTTATATATACAGTTTTGAGAAACTTGAGTGCACAGCAGCAGCTCAGGCTTCAAGGAGTCCTGCCAGCAATACCACTTCTGCAAAGAAGGCAATAGAGAATTAGTATCAAAGAATGAGATATAACACGAGCCAAAGCCTGTTACTATAGCTCAGATCAAGCCAGTATTTTTGGTCTCATCTGCATGGCAGGCTATTCTTTTCCGTTACAACAAAGCATTATCCTCAACAGCTGTGCCTCGGTACATGTCAGTACCTGGCTTTTCTTTGTTTCCAACAGCAGATTGATTGAAATTACATCAGCTGAATTTCTATTCAATGTTCAACAAATGAAGCAATTTCAAGTGAATCCCAGAGCTAGCTGCCAAAAACCACTCTCACCACATCCGTTATTTGATAACCCTTCAGTTCTCCCTGAGAGTCACAGTTTTATGCGCATGATTCTTCCAGGAATTTCACCCAAATCTATCACCCAGACCACGGTAACTGCTACATCTTTAACTGGGGCATGGACAAAGAGGCTTTGAATTCTTCCAACCCTGGAGCCGAGTTTGGTAAGACAAAGCTCCATTAAAGAAAGAGTTAAAGGAACAGAAGTGCTGGGAATTATTCTGTCTCTCAATGGCAATTTCTGTTATCTGTAACAGATTTCTCTTTCTCTAGAGCACTACAGCAGGGAGTAACTGTTTTCCAGAGGGTATAAGCCCCCAGAAGGGAAATCTGTTGCATAGAGAGAAGTGATGTGACTACAGTTAGCAGAAGTGTAACATCTGGATAGCCAAAGTATCTGAGGGAATGGCTGAACGCTCAATGGGATATTTCCATTCTGTGCATTTGCCATCATGCATATTTATGCACGTGTAACACTGCTGTGACAGACTTGGGTTCTTCCCCCAAGGACTGGAGATTTCTGTGCACAGTGAGAGGAAAAGAACCTCAGGTGTTGTTGTTGTTGTTTGTTTTTTAACAAAGACTGGAATTTTGATGCTATTCCTGTTCAGAATATTTTGTTTGGTGCCACAGGGCTGAAGCTGATTCTGGACATCAGCCAGCAGGACTATATCCCCTACCTGTCATCTGCTGCTGGGGCACGGCTGATGCTGCATCAACAGAAGAGCTTCCCATTTCTTAAGGATCAGGGCATCTATGCGATGGCTGGGACGGAAACCTCCATCGGCGTGCTGGTGGTATGTGTGGCATTCCTCTAGAGCAGAGTGTCTGAGAATAATGTTATCTGATGGGACTGCAACCAAGTTTGTTTTAAGTCTTGGCTGAACTGGCTCAAACCAAAAGAGTCAAGGCGTACTCTAGCTATAGGCTGGAAAAGTTTATGGAGAATTTTATGTAACTGTCCTGGCAAAGTGCTTTATTAAAGCCAAAATATTGAGCCCAGGTCATTGTTCCCTCCTCTCACACTATGTCAGAAGGTTCCTCGCCAACACATGCTGTTGGCATGTCACTCCAGAGCCCAAGTTTCGGCTGGCAGCTCTGGTCAGGGCACCCGCTCTGGGCCCCTGGTTCTCCTAGAGCAGAGGTACCAGAGCACAAGATGACAGCGATTCTCTGAGGTTTTTTCAAAGCCAGCAGGGAATATGGGAATTACAGAATCTCCGGAAAAGCAGCCCCAGGTACCAGGGGAGCAGTAACTACATGTTTGCTGTCTTGGTTTTCTTTCAGGATGAACTCGAGCGGATGGGCTATCCGTACAGTGACTGCACCATGAACGGGTCTGATGTCCCTGTAAAAAACCTTTACAGTGAATACAATACTTCCTACTCCATACAGGTAGAACATTATTTTAAATCAAACAAAGATGTTCAGGGGAAGTCTTCAAAGCAGTTACAGATTTTGACTGACACGTCAGGTTACTGGAGGCTCAGCAGTGATAAGGAAGGAAGCATAACCTAAGCACTGGAACCTTCTTTTCTGGTAATAAATCAAAACTCAGGTCTGAACATGCAGTAGCCCCAGGTTTGGAAACAATCCAGTGAAGCCAATGCAAATAACTCTGCGTTGCAGGATCAGAACCTAATGATGTAATTATTAAAAGTTACCTCAAACCATTAGGAATATTGCTTTGGCAGACAACACAGTTTAGTGTAACATACAGTCCTCATTCTTGTTCCAAAGCAGCTCACATAGCAAGGAAGTGGTATTAGTAGTTATTTTTGCCTTATCCAGGTATGAAGTTTGTTTCGTTTTGAGAGGGATGAAAATGGGCATTGCTGTAGTTTTCTCAGAAGCCGTAACACAGAAAATCCCCCAGGATCTCTGTTGTTACGTAGGACCCTGGTACAGGCAATGTACCAGCAGAGCGCTGATTTGCAGACCGAAAAGCAAAATATTTTTACCTTCACATATGACCACGATTTAAAGCTGGCCTCAGAGCTCAGCTCCCCCCACGGAAGGTTCCCTCCCACCCTGAAAACACATCAAAGCGAGAGGAGGCGAGCCAGGTGCCCCCGCAGCCATCCAGGCTCTTTGGTGTTGCTCCTGAAGGGGTCGGTGCCTCACTAGTGCTGCACCTGCCGGCCGCCAGCCTCTTCAGCAGCACGAGCCCAGCCTTGTCCTTCCAGGGTCCTTTAAAATAACTGATCCTGCCGTGTCACTGAGGCAGTTAAATTATTTTCAGCTGTGAGAATATCTTCTTCTACAATTTCCATGCTTGGCTGAAATCTTTTAATTATAAGGAGATCACCTGCAAGGGGCGGATATGCAATCATTACCCGTGTTCAGCATGCAAACTTCTTCAAACTCCCCCGATTACTGAGCAGTCAGCACACCCTCACGTGCCGCTGTAACAGTGCCAGCCCTGCTGCCAGGTGACCGCAGTGCTAGGAGGCTTTGCTGAGACCACAGCGTGACAGCTTTTCACGAAGCAGGATGCCTCCGGATGCTCTGGGAGGATAACAGCTGCTCGGCTCACTGTCGTGCTCCTGGTTTTACCCAAGCTGCTGCTCTGCTGCCCGAAGGTGCAAAGCAGCTCGTATTTTGTGTACACACATAATAGTGCTACTGCCCTGACAGGGATAAACACACAGCAGGGATCCCTGTCCTGAACGCACCTCTTCTTTTTTATTCCTTCTCCCTTTAAGAGAATCACGTCAATTTTCACACTGAGAAGGGCTGCTTATTTTGCACGGGAAGTGAAGACGGACCTTTGTCTTCTCTTCACTTCAAAATTGGGATGAGAAAGTTGAGTGTTTGTAAACCTTGAATCTGTAATAAAAAGATAGCGTAAATATTAAACACTGGTTAATTTGTAACAGGCTATAACATAAGGGAGAAGCATTTCTTAGGGGTGAGATCTGGCAATAAAGCAAACACCAAAAACGTTTTTGGGGTTATTTACAAATGACGGAAGAATACATCTCAGGCAAGTTGAAGGGGTTTGCTCTAGCAGGCTTTTCACATTTCTGCCTTTATATAATTATAACAATTGGGCCACTTTACCCTACTTTTTAAGATGCTTGTATAATATTTAAGCAAATACTTGAAATGATTGCATTATTACTTAAAAGTTGCTAAACGCTGACCAGGGTGCTATGTCCGCATAATTCGTGTCACTTCAGAGACCTCTCAGCAACACCAGGCTTTTTTATCACTCCATGATTATAGTGAATTCTGTAAGCATTTCGTGTTACACAGGCATTCTTCGACTGTCCTACCTAGCTGAAGCTGTTAAATTCAATTATCTTCTCATAGACTTTGTTACTGCTTTGTGCATTGTTTCATGAAAAATCCCACTCCAATCTCTGATGATTAACTTCATGCCTCGCTGAGCTAATGGCAGTGTTGCAGCCCTGGATCGCATGCTGCCGGAGCTGCAGCTGTAATCCCTTCAAGGAGAGAAACAGATGCACAGATAAGATAATTCACATTTCTAAAGCCTGCTCTTTTTGTTGAAGTATTTTTAAAGTCTTGGCTTTAAAGTGGAAACCAACCCTTTGTCAATATGTGATATAAGACCTGAAGACAACAGCTGTGTCTGTGGATAAAATAAAACATTTTTATTCCTTTTTGGAAACTCTATATTGTTTCCATGAAACCCTGAAATAATTAAGAATTGAGCAGTTTCCTCTGGGAGCAGGCATTTAGCTCCCTTCTACTCCTGCGAGGTGAATTACCCACATTAACTTGCCACTACAATTTAGCTTACAAACCAGAGTAGTAGTAAAAACGCAACATGAAATGTAATTGCAGTGCAGCTATAAACACGATAGCTTATTCACCAACCTCGTCTTTCCATTGGAATCACTACGTTATGACAGAGCGCAAGCAGTGCTGCCTGTGAGGGGCTGCCACACTGTGCTGCAGCACCCGGAGACGCTTGGCACAGGCTGGAGGAGCAACTCTGTGGGATGGCTCCCACGGCAGAGGCGGCTTTCCCTCTGTATGGAGCTACAAAACCTTCTATTCGGTGCAAGAGAGCCCCTGTAAGGCATGTGCCTGGGAGCAGCCTAATTCTCATAGCAAACACGCAGCAGCAACACAGAGATCACCGGGGAAGTACACCCCGCTTCTAAGCAGCTCCCTCTCCCTTTTTTCAGGCTTGCCTGCGTTCCTGTTTCCAAAATCACATGGCTGAAATCTGTGGATGTGGTCACTATATGTTTCCTTTACCTGAAGGGGTAACTTACTGCAACAACGACGATAACCCAGGCTGGGGTAAGAGCACGAGCAAAGCTAACTGTACGGCTGTCCCAGGGCACTGGCACGCAGGAGGGAGGGACTGGACGCGCGTTTATCGCTCTTGAGAAATTAAAATTGAATCTATGAAATGAACAGAATGCAGTAAGTGGGGTTCTGATCTAAACAGAAGCTTTGATTTTTTTGTTTTCACCGAACAGCATACTGCTATTCATCACTGAGATCAAGTATAAGACAGAGACAAATTTGCATTGACTCTTGTAAGGAAACATGCAAGTAAGTACTTCAACTATTTCTAGCAGCTGTAGAGGTGAAAATTCTGACCTCCTTAAAATTGCAGAAAACTGAGTGGGGTTGCTTATCTGAATGAGAAGTGAAGTTCTGGTGACATCTGTGTTAATGCTCTTTTCCCCCTCTTTCCAGCGACACGCAGTATAAAATGACCATCTCTATGGCAGACTGGCCATCTGAAGCTTCAGAGGTAACGCTGATTTCTTGTTTTGAAACAGCCATTAATAACTACGCGTTCTTCACCACGTGAATCACTCGATACTTTGAGTTAATGTCCAGGTAGCAAGGGCCTCTTTGCTAAATTACACATTTTCAGCATGCAGACAGAGCCTAACCCCAGAGCGTGAGGCACGAGGGGTGACAACCCCGCAGCAGCATGAGCAAAGCTGAGTGACCACGCTCCCCTGCCAGGCGAGCGCAGGCAGGGCATGGCACAGGCTTTCCTCCTACAGGATTGCTGGCATGGCACAGGTGCTCACCTTATCCCTGCCTCGCACACGCCGCCCGGTCGGGGTCTGCAGCGCATGCGCTGGGAGCTGTCGCCTTGAGGCTTCGTGCCGCTGGGAGCAGCCAGGAATGGGGCCACCTTCCCACTGGAGGCTGGAGGTGCAGCCAGGCCTCGTGGGCTCCCTGAAGAGAGAACAAACACTCGTTTGGTCCGTGCCCTAAACACTCAGGCTTACCCGGCATCAATGCTAGGTGTGCAGCCTTGCCTCTTGCCACCCCCATGCACCAGAGGCTTTGCTGTCCTGCTGGCTCCCCGGCACACAGCACGCCGTGCCCACATCCTCCAGGCGGGCAGCGCAGTTCCCAAGGCAAGCCCTGTTAGGTATGGTGTGCCTCGTGACACGGAATCGGTTATAACTGATTTCAAAGGAGATTTCAGACATGCACTGTTATTCAATTATTCCAGCACATGGCCACCAAGGACTTCACACACAGCCCTTACAGAAAAACTTTATCTTAACAATAATCTCTAATCCTGAATTGATAAAACAACAGCCAGCATGACTCTGCTACCACTGCATAAACACAGCCACAGCAAAGTGTGCTTGAGCAGAGGCATCCACAAGTTGCCAAGTGCCTTAACCAGGATGCCCGCCTTAAACCAGGATGCCCCTGCAGCCCGCCACCATCTGTGGACACACAGAGTCAGTGAAGGCAGCGTGGTGACGTGCTGTAACCCCTGCACAAGCCACCGAGTGGGAGCGGGATGGAGGACACTTGACCAACACGTTACTCAATGTTTTCTCGTGCTTTTAATCCAATAGAGCTGGATTATAACAGGACCATTCAGGACACGTTACTTACTTCCCTGGGCTCCTGCCCTGGCAAGTGCTTAGACAGGATGCTGTTTCTCCGTTCTGACTAAGTTCTGTTTCCCTAGGACTGGATTTTCCATATTTTGTCTTATGAAAGGGACATGTCAACAAATGTGACTCTGGACAGGTAAGCAAAAAGCACAGCCACTGTATCTTCTCTATCGAGCCTGTTAACAGTAGTTTAACAAGTGCCTTGGCCACCAGCCAGAGCGCACACTGCTAATGCAGAAGGTAGAACAAGATTTGGCACATGCTTGCCTGGAAAATACACGAAGCAAGAAACGCACCTCGTGCACATCCTCTGCTCCCCGCAGTAACAAACGGGGTCAGACACAACTGCGAGCATGGAGTTAAATTAACATGACCATGAGCTATGTTTCCAGTGGGTCCCATGCAGCAGCCTGGAAGCTCTAAAGCGATGAACTGCAAGGGTTCAGCTCCTGCAGTGCTGCGTTCGTCCCTTTATAGTTATACCTCTAAATTGCCAACAGCAACAGCAGCAGCAGGAGGGGGTTACACCAAAAACAGGGTAGCTGATGAGTTATCCCTTGATAACCCAAACCCTGAGTTACAGGGAAGAAAGGAATGGGCAAATCTGGGAGGCACAGGCAGCTCCCGTGGTGTTCGTTGCTCAGCATGCCTGAAAAGCCAGTTCTTGCGAAGGCCGAGGAGCCTCGTGTTAACCCACGTATTGCAACACAGCCTGGGCTGGTACAAAGCTCCAACCAGGTCCTGCCCTTATGCCAGGCCCTAAAAACAAATCAGAGCAAAACAAAAAGAAGATGCTTAACTTCTGCATGGTGAGCAAACACCTTGCCAGCACCACCCAGCCTCGCCAGCACGCTCCGTGTGTGCCCTGACTGGCTGCTGAGGGCAGAACCAGGCCCTGGGTTCCTGCCGCCCTGGGGCGGTTGCACGATGCGGCTGCTCTGTCCCCGTGGCTGGAGCACAAGCAGCGCGGTGCTCGGGAGGCTTCAGACCAACGGAGGCAGCTGGGAAAAAGACACAGCAGGCAGCCCTGGAGAAGGTTGCACGGGCACAAGTGCTTTTGCAGGAGCAGAGCCACGTCCCTCCCCCAACGTGTGTCCTGCAGTGGGGAATGCTCCTCGGCTTTTCCCCACAGCAGGCAAGGGTCCCGCTGTTAGGGCTGGGAGCAGCCCTCCCCACGTGCAGCTGAAGGCGCGCGCCGGCGGGGCTCCCACAGTGTGATTTGCTCTGACCTCCCGTCCTGTGTTACAGGAACGGCATCATCAAGCTGAACATCTACTTCCAGGAGTACAACTACCGGACCATCTCAGAGTCTGCTGCCACGACGGTGAGTGCCCCGTGCTCGCCTCGTGTGGTGCCGCTGCGGGGCTCCCACGAGCTCGGCACCAGAGCCCAGCGCAGTGGCAGCAGCCGGGCCCTAGGTCACCTCTCTGTCCCGCTCTCTTGCCTGCAGATTGTTTGGCTGCTGTCGAGCCTGGGAGGCCAGTTCGGGTTCTGGATGGGCGGCTCCGTGCTGTGCCTCATAGAGTTTGGGGAAATCATCATAGACTCGCTGTGGATCACTGTGATCAACATCATCGGCTGGTGCAAAGGCCTGAAGCAGAAGCGGGCGCAGGCGCGGTACCCGGACGCACCGCCCACGGTGTCGGAGCTGGTGGAGGCTCACACGAACCTGGGCTTCCAGCACGAGGAGGCCGGCACTGTCCCCGGACACGGCACCCCAGGGGACGAGGCGCTGCCCCCCGAGCCCGGCACCCCACCGCCCAACTACGACTCGCTGCGCGTGCAGCCGCTGCACGCCCTGGGCCCAGACAGCGACGCAGAGACCGAGTAAGCAGCGCGCCCGCTGCCCCCCGCGGACTGAGCTGCTGCTGCCGTGCTCGGTTCACAGCTCGCTGAGCAGCCTCCAATGCTTTGGCAAAATCAGGAAGGAGCCAAAAGCCCTCGCTCTCCTCCCCTCCCCTAAAATGTTCACTGTGAAGAAGCTCTATAATAAACCCTGCAATAAATCTCAGAGTCTGCGTCAGGCTCTGACTTGAGCACACAGAGCTCGTATGAATCGACCGGTGATATAATAACCCACTGTTTCTCTCCAGTGAGCAGCCATGCGCGCAGGCATGTGTGGAGCTCTTCCTTGTGGGCAGCTTGGAGGATGCTGAGCTCCTGGGTCTGCCCAAGGGGCTGCGGTGCCAGAGGCTGCCAGAGGCACGAGGCAGTGGTGCTGGGAGGAGACCCAGGAGCCCTCCAAGGTGCAAGAGCAGGAACTGTCACAGCCCCTTGGACAGAGACTGTAGTTTGTGCTGCATGTGTGTGCTGCTGTATGGGCTGAGCAGGGCTGCTTTTGACTAGCAATCACCGTATTTCCACGTCTAATGACTCCGATGTAAATAGAGTGAAGAGAACATCCTTTTGCTGCTTGGAGGCTTGCATGCTCTGTAGTCTGTTTGCTGCTCAGGAGTTGTTAATGCTCGCCCTGAGGTGAGCACACCGGTTAATGTGTGTCAGAGATAAGTACTCCAGACCTGATAAAGCTTCAGGCACTGAGAGGAAGTGCCAAGCCATTTACAGTACCATGCTTGGCAATAAATAAACAAATTAATTGAAAAGTCTCCTTTAGATAGGCTCCTGTTGGCAGAGGGTGGAGCTCAGCCTGGCAGGGTGCTGAGCAGCATCTCACGGGGCAGAGGGCGAGGGGCTGCACACACCCGACCTCGCTGCTGCACGCACGGGGCGCTGAGCCCAGGGCACTGGCACAAGGCTGTTGGCACCACGCGTTCCCAGGAGGCTCCGTGCCCATCGCAGCCACGCTGAGTATCTGCGTTACCGAAGTACTTGTGCAAAACTTCAAGAGGAAACATGATCGTGTGGTTAAATCACAGGACTGGGAACTTGATGTCCTGGGCATCGTTCCCAGCGTGGCGTGACGGCTGCGGGTCCCGGGGCAGCCGGTCCCAGCGCTGTCCTTCCTCGTGGGTCCCAGTGCATTCCCCGTGGGTGGGTGCAAAGGAGGGTCCCGTGCCCCTCGGGGTGCCGGGGGCTCTCGCAGCACGCTGTGCTTGGTGGCAGCGTGCTGAGGGCTTTGCGCTGCTCGCGGGTGGATGCTGCCAGCGCCCAGCTGCTGACAACCACCAGGACAGCGCCCGCGTGCCTCCAGCACTGCCCCTGCACAAGGACAGGGAGCACCGAGTGCCCCGCAGCACAGCTGGCAGCGGCCCCCGCGGCTGATCCCCCACGTTCAGACAAGGACACAGCACCAAGCACCGCATCTTGTGTGCGCCGAGCAATAAACTGTGACAACCGCAGGGCCAGGCTGGGTAGGGATGAGATGCCGGCCTGGACAAAATCATCTCTCTAAGGGTCCCCTGTTCTGGGTGAGGAACAGGAGTGCCTGCTTCCCCCCAGTTTTTGTTACTGCTGTTTGCACTGCCCGCTTTCTGTGTTTCTGCCAGGCGGAAGGTTCCCAGCCTGCACACGCACAGGTGAAAGCACGGGTTAGAAAAGCAAAGCCTTTCATTTGGTTTATTAAATTCCTGGAGCCTTTCATTATGATCTGTTCTTAAAGTAGGAGCCTGTTACAGGTTACCTCGTTTGCACAGGCTAGAACCAGTTACCATTGCCCACAGTCTTTCTGCTTACATTTCCTTTTCTGCGCATATCAACAAACAAGGTAAGATACAGAGACAGATTTACCTTGACTAATTGTCTGGAGTGTGAAGTCCTCAAGTGTTCAAATTACAAATCACTTCCACGACATGAGTTTCTTTCAACTGCTTAAGGGATAAGACAGCAGCACTGCATCTCCAGGGTCAGGGGTTGCAGCGGTAAATGAACGGGGGCTGCACACTGCCACCACCACAGGAACCTCCCGTCAAGTTACTCACAGGTGGTACTAAGGACATAAGCAAGAACCTGAAAAGTTGAAGGGAGCAGGTATATAAAAACCAAACACCAGCTTTTAGGTATTTTAGATCTTTCTTGCATTAGAATGCTGCAGCTGCCAGTCCCAATGTCACAAAAGGAAAAGGAGAATCAAACCTATCAACTGCATTTGGGTTAGTCTATTTACTCCAAAGGACACTTGCAATTATGAGAAAATGAGCTTTTGCTCCCTACTGTTCCAGTCAACTGGGGACAATGGCTTCTTTGGTGAGCCTGCACTGTCACTACCCGCTTCTTGTCTGCCAGGAACTCCTGTGTTCAGAATTCTTTGAAAAAGTCAAACCCTTAATTACTGGTGGCTTGCTTGTCTAAGGCTGCAGTTGCAGTTATGAGACGATGTGCTGGAATATTTGTAGCCTTCATTTTCAAAAGACTTGATTCATGAATTTTTTAAACTTTATGATTAGTTCCAAAAAATAATGGCAATTTACAATGAAGTTTTGATTTTCTACTACTTCTGGTATCTGAAACTTTTACAGACATTTTCCAATTTCACTTGGTGATTCCAAGAACAAGACACTTAACCCATGTCTTTAAATTAAATTCTAATTCTTAAATAACAAAACAACACCAGGAGACAAGGAAGCACACCAGCTGTGCTGCCAGCAGCTGCCACTGGCAGGCAGGTTTCTGTATGCTGAAGCCATTCTGCTTTAGCGAACACGTTCTTGGTACATTTGTTTTTTCTGGTGTTGGTCTTGGAGTCCCATTTACATAACCTCCTAACCATGCCACTCGAACCAGCTAGTATTTTAAAAAGGCCTTTCATAGCGCCTGGAACAATTCTTCCAGAAGTTTTGCCTCAGATAATAAGAGCACATGATTATCTTCCATATACAAAGCAGACAACAGATTTGCTATGTTACATCAGAAGAAAAAGAGGACACTTTAATCCTCCAGCACCAGACTCCTTGTGAATTCGAACAGGTAAGTCAGAACACAGTAAGCAGAATCCATCCCCCAGCTCCAGCCGCCACGGCGGGCAAGCAACCTCACCTGCCTCTGATTCCAACTAGGGTGAGGAGTGGAAAAGCAGGGGTAGTTTACGGTCACCTGCAGCCAAAGAATACCTAAAATAAGGGGTATGAGGAATACAGATTTAGGGTGCACCTTCTTAGAATGTGTGCTGGCTGCCCCAGGCGTGCATCTGTTGGTTCCCCAACCAAGAGCCTGCCAACACGGCGGCTCCAGGCCACCAGTGGCATTGTGCAAGCGGGCGCTGTAAGGAAGCCATCTGACCCTGCGGACAGCCAGAGCTCAGCAAGTGAAAACCACCGCAGTGGCAGGGCAGATGAAAGGTGGTTAGGAAACTTGCTACAGACAGAGGAATCCAGTTCTTACAAGAGTTGTCCTAGACTTTTCAACTCCTCGCATCCCTTCTCCCGAAAGGAATGCTTGCCTTACGAACACCGCAGAGCCATGGCCTGGCTCCCCCACAGGAAAGGGGAGCCCCTGTGCGGTGGCAGTGCTTCATCCCCCGACAGCCAAACCAGAAACAAGCGACTGACGCCCCCTCCACCACCCCGCAGTCACAGACCAGCCCACACTTTCCTGACGAAGACCTCCAAATGATTTTGCAAGTGAAAAAACACTGTCCCCCCCAGAAGAGGGGGTTCCATCCCGGGGGTGCCCTGTGCAGCCACACACAGGAGGCAGCACCAGGTCTCAGCGAGGAGCTGGCAGAGCAGCCTGCGGCCTCCAGCACCTCAAACCTTTAGCCCCAGCTGGGTGCCCGCCCAGGGCTATTTGCCCTGTGAACCGCAGTAACAGTGAGCAAGAACAGCTTCAAAAATCCTCACTTTCTAGTTACAAGCCAGGAGAAGGATGGGAGAGGCACAAACAATGAGATTCACCCCTCTCACACCTATGGTAAATCGGAACAGCATGTACTTTGGCAGGACATGGACAGTTTACTATTCCAGTTACTGCTGGTTTATAGAGGGCGTCTGACAACTAATAAAAGTGGAAAGTGTCTCGGGTACTTGACTTAGGCTCTTTACTAGTTTAGCTCTTTCCCAAATGTACTGATTGCCACACACAGATAAGCGTACATAGGCAACTTTTTTTTTGCTGTAGCAGTAGTGCAGCCATAGGCAGCCCCAGCTGTGCCCTGCACGGGACTGGGCACAGAGCTGTCCAACGGCAAGGCTTCACAAGTCACAGCAAAACAAGACACCCGAGAAGTCCCAGCTCAACACAGTACCAAATTTCCCATTCATTTGCAGATGTTTTAATAGTCTTTTCATACTCACAAACAAAGAGAATAACCATCTAACTGAAAACAGGGCCAAGAAAAAAAATGCAGAAAACTATTTTAATTTTCTGTTCTGAAATCTTTTAGGTTCCTAAATTTGCAAAGTCTAAAAACTCTTTATAAAACATCCTGCCTCTCCTCACCTCCCCAGACTAAATTTTTGGCAGTAAAACATGACCAAAGTCCAGATGAGAACAGCAAAGGAACCCAGTTTTACCCCCAAAACACACCTGATAAAAATAAGCCTGTATTTGCATGTTACATGTGTGCTATGGAACATGCAAAAAAAGGTGTTGGTGCGACAAAAACAAACGGGACTGCTGAGAAAAAGCAGATTTGGCAGTCACGGCAGCTAAGCACACAGTCACCAGGGGAGATGTGTCAGACTGAAGAGTCCCAAAAGGGGCCAGCACAACAAGCAATAGCTGCCAGTGAAAACAGCCCAAAACAAAGACAGCAAAGAGATTTGTGGATCAAGCCAAGCACTGATTAGAGCAACCTGAACCAAGTTAAGGAAAGAGGCAAAAATAGGGGTACTGGGGAAAAAAATTACTTACCCAAGGCATCTGGTGTTGAAAAGAGGAGAAAATAGTAGAAGCATATAAAGGCAAGGAAGAGAGATTTTTTTTTTCTCCTCCAGAACAGGAGGGTTTGCATGTAAGGTTTTATAGAGCACGATTTATACAGCTGGCATTACAGTTTTAGGACCTCTTTGTGTTTTGCTCAGTTTTCTCATTAACAAAAAGCTGTGGAAGTTCTGGAAGTGTACTTAGGCTTGACAAGATGTTTTACAAAGAAGCGTATGTCAACCTTTAATGAATTTTACAAGAAAACAAAACTTTCATTAAATTTATGATCTTAGCTTTCAGTAGGACATATTAATCTCAAAAGAAACAACCCGCAAAACTGTTTTATACTCAGAACTGAGCTTGATCATGCCTTTTCTACTAATTGATGAGGTTGTCTTCTTGGCTTTGAATGACAAACTTGGGCAACGACCACTGCCACCAGGTAAGAGAGCTTCCAATCAGGAAGCACCTACCCGCTAATTTTAGATTCAGAATTGATTGAACTCATGAAAAAGAAGGTCATCTTGCTGATGTGAAGCATGAACTTCCCAGCTAACAGCAGAACATTTCTACTTCGAAGTCAGCACCACTCAGCCTATTCAAGATAGTCCAGATAGTTTTTGGTCAATTTGGTTGTGGGACACCTTTCCACATTTCTGAAGATGGAAAAATGGAACCAGTTTTTCCTAGAATAAGGCAATTATTAAAACTTATTCAGATGTAAATCCTCTCATTTTCAGAAACATTTTCCCAGTCCTTGCAAAGTTTGTATGGAATTAAAAATAAAAAATAAAAAAGGCAGTTCAGCCCTTAAATTGAATCTAGCAGTGGAGACATTACAGCTAACACTCCAGGCCTCTCATTGCAGCAATGCTGCTGGCCATTCTGCGAGGAACACTTTTTGCAGCTTGCCGGTAGTCCTCTGGTTTGGCCTTCAACAGAGTTACAATGTTTTGCAGTGTTCTTGATGGCTGAAGGCCAAGGGCATCCATCACATTTATTAGATAATCTGTAAGATTAAGGATAAACATGTATTTGAACAGACAGCAGACACTGTGCAAGCAGCACCCAAATAAAAGTTGTTCTTCATGACAGCTGGAACTGTCACTGCTAGCTCAAAACCAAGAAAAACTGCAGTGTGTTTGGAAGCTGACTGTACTGACTGACGGGCATTTTTGGCTTCCTGTACACTAGTTTAGATAACTATTTAGTTCAGAATACTGAAACACATTCTGCTACACTTCAGTATCTGCACACGACAGATCACAATTGCACTTTCAGATGCAAAGAGCTTGCAGCAAAAATGGGAATTTCTGCAGAGCTGAATGGCTGACGAGGTAGGAGGGAATTCCAGCTCACTGCCTCCAAGTTGGCTGGGGAAGTTAAGGATGAACTGGGGAGAATGTCAAGCAACCAGCTGCTAATCCAGTGGTTTGTTTTTAGGCAATACCACAGAAGATAAGATTGAAGGCTGAGTTCACTAGCATTCAAGCATACTTTCATGTCAGCTGAGGAGATGTTGTCTGTATCTTTAACTTTAAAGCTTGGCCAGGGGGAAATCAGCAGGGAGATGGGCTAACTTGCATTAACACTAGTTGTAGCAGTCTTGTGGTGGTGGCATTTTCATGAGTTTAGGATAAGAAAAAAACTCATCTCCTCAACATTTTACATATCACCTTTCCCAACACGTTCCATCAGTCCTCCCTCAGTCACTCTGCATGACATGGAATAAGGCAGATGTGAGCACATGCCAACTATCTTCCGCTTTGTTCCTGAAAATTTCTCCATGTTCAAAGTATCTTTAGTCATCTAACACCTCCAGGGCAGCAGGGCGGTAAGCTAACCTTCACAGGGGAGCTGATACGATAGGTCCTGCAATGAAGGATGATGGTCAGGTGATCCACAAAGGCTTTAAAAGCCTTTGGCCCATTTTTCATACTCCAGCTATTATGTGGATGGAGAAAATCAATCAGGTGTTCCCTTTTTAACCTACTGGAGCACTTCCCAGACTGACAACATGCTGCCTACCCCATATATGACATACGCTGGCAGTACAGAACACTGGTAAGAAGGAAAAGGGCAGTGCCATACTTAAAAAGATTATGTACAGATGTCTTCCTTGCTAAGACTGGCCTGTAAGGAAATCCTGTCAGTTCAGAATGGCCCTGACTTTCATAGTCAGAAACACAAAGCAGTGAAGAAGCGGGAGTACCTACTAGAAAATCATGCTCAGGACTAACGGAGAAACCCACGTTCCAGTTTCTTTAAATCTAACTCAATGAAAGAGCCCATGTGTTACAGCGACACTTTTCAGGACAATGTATACACTGAGCTTACCAATGTCTGTGGCAAGCTGCTTTGTTGAATGTACTGTGAGCTCTGGTATTTGCAGGATGACTTCGCAGTAAGTTTGCATCGTAGCTCTGGCGATGGAGCCCAACCAGTAGTCAGCCATGTTGTCCAGCTCAGGTAATTCATCTCCTGAACAAAAAAATCTCATTAGCTGTCAGCTGCCTCACCCACCTTCATTTGCTGGTTTTGTAACAAGACAGAATTTATAAATGGTCAACTGTTTCTTCTAGAAGAAACACCTTGTCAGCTGTTTTTGTAGTAATCAAAGCAGCTACGTATCTTCTGTGATGTAAAGTAACACTGAAAGTTAGCTCAAGACCCAGAACACCACTTCCCTCTCTAACTTCTCCAGGTTAGTAATTTCTAAAGGGCTGACAAGTGAACAGTCTGGAATCAGATGCACTGCCTTTATTGATGAAGAAGCTCTATTATTTAGAGGCTCCTTCTGGGTAATACCAAGAGACTCTTGGAAGAAAGAGCATGAACAGGCAGTAGGAAATGCATCTCAAACAGCTCTGCTACCAGAATGCATCATGCCCTTGTAATGTCAAAACGTGAAAGCTTTCCTCCAGACACATGAGGTCTTTGTTTTCACCCTACCTTGTTCTGGGGGATAAGGCAGTTTTCCAGCATGCAACGCCAGTTCCAAAGAAGAATCCTCTTGAGTGACAAATGGTTCAAGGTGGAGAGGAAGCGACATAATATATTGCCCAATCTAGAATAAAAGCACAAAGAGCTGAGTCACTGAACAAACGCGAAGCAAGTGCTTTGCTAAAGAAATATCAACCACAGTTATCCACACCTGAAAGCAGAAAGCTGAGCTGGATGACACCTCACTAACCTACAGTAGCTCAGAAACAAACTGTCTCCTGCTTATCATTATGCTTTGCACAATAAATACTTTTTGAGGAAGTCAGAGAGACAGTCATTAAAACAATCACAATAAGAAAAAACTGTACAGAGAACTGTTGCTCTAAGCAAATTTTTGGTAATTTGGAGTGTTCCTGGCAATTTGTTTTCTTGATCAGAATCTAAGAGACTGAACCAAACAAAACCACAGAAGAGGAAACATGGATTCAATGACAACGTAACGATGAATTACAGCAACATCTCACTCACAAAAAAGCAGCATGCCCACAAACTCGCACATGAGCTACATAACTTTAGACATGCAACAAATACTGCACCGTATATAAAGTGATTACCTCGAGCCACACAGCATATTCTTAGATGCAAACACAGTTCAGAGTACTCTGCGTCCCCATTATGGAGCATAGTCATTAATAGATTTTTTCCCAAGCTCACAGCACTTTGTGTCCTCTTCTACACATCATAAATGCCACATCAATTTGTTTCTGAACTGTAATTTTAGCTTTTTAGTTTTCAGTTTTACTGCATAATGTCGTAGAGTAATTCCAAGACTAACCAAAACAAAGTCTTGACTCAGTCCTGACCCACCTATCACTCAGCAGTAGGATAAAGAGTAGATCTCAAAAGACGTCCAAACAGATCTGAAAACAAATGCTATCTATCTGAAAATTTCTGAAGTTCCTCTTTGCCTTGGACAGGCAGAAATGTCCTTTGGTTCCCCACAGAAACAAGTAACAGCCACGAACACCTCAGTTTTAACTTTCAATTAAAGTGAAATGAGGATATTCAGCCTCTCATCAAGTGCAGGTCTCTCTTGCTGAACTGTGTTAATTAGAAAGCTATTTAGAAATTCAGAAGCAACCTTCCCTTGAAACTTTACCTGATACACTACCCATGAACTTTTTAAACCTCATGAAAGACCTCAGATAGCTAAATTCAGAACTACTCATAATTAAATTATCCCAACAAGTTGGCTGACTACCCATTTCTGTAGGCCATAAACCAGGTGAAAACACAACATTAAAGGCTTTCGGTTGCAGCCAGTCCTTGAAAAATCTGTTCCCCGTGTGAAGTACAGAATGACACTAACATTAAAAAGACTTGCTTATTAAATTATAATTTGTCTTAAGAAAGCAAGAGCAGCTAATATTAATATCTGAGCTGCAAACGTGGCAGTAACTTGAAACACCAACAAGGAGAATAGAAGAGGAATTTAAATGACGTTCAGCAGCACAGAACTGAGGAGTACCTAGTCAGGAGGAATGAACAGCTGACTCTACCTTTCCATTCAGGACACCTCAATATCAGAAATTTCATTGTTATTGCATTAGAAAGAGAAACAGCAAATCAAATGGGGATTAGAAGGGTAACAGCTCAGGCTGTTTCCAGCACTGAGCTTCTAGTGACTATCTTTACATGCTCTTACGTTGCTGATATATTCCAGAGGAGTCAGGCTGAAGTTTGGCAAGTCCTCTGTCAGGGTCTCACCAATGCCACCAGAGTTCCAACCCTGTAAGGCAAAAAAAAAAAAGGCAAATCATATCTATGACATCTATGACTTTCTGGAGCATGACCTCCATCAGTATTCTGAGAAGGGGTCATCACCTGAAACACAAGCTACGAGTACCCAAGGACTTCTAGAAAACGGGGGACAGATGGTGAGAAATCCACTTCCCGTGTCCTCTTGCATCCCCAAAATATACACACCCTTTTTACATAGATCCCTATGGGAAATACTTGCTCTCACAGGCTAGAAAAGCATCATTCCAAACAAACATCACAGCTTCCAAACATAGCTGTCTGCTGCAAATGCTGTGGAGGAAGGGAAGTAAACTTTTCCACTGAGCATAGTTCAAGGAAGAAAGGTGATACCATAGGGAAACTTTCCGAAAAGGAGAAAGGTAAGCAACGTTGAGCTGTACTCCACCCTAAGGTATCCCACGGGTAAACCTTACAAGTTCAGATCAGATCAATGTACCCATTACTCACCTCCATCTTTGAAACAAGTAAGAGTTGTTGTTTGATGCGAAGAAAAACAGAATCAAAAGCCAGGTGGTGTGCCAGCTGGTTGAGGCGGCTTAGGGCAGATCGAGACGAAGACAACAGGTTGTGGTTACTTGTACCTTTTTCCTAATGCACGCACAAAGAAAAATGTTTACATAAAGATGACATTAAACTGACCACAGAAAAGGTATGTTAACTTAAAGAGGTCTTTATTAGGCCATCCTGATACAAAATAGCTCTCCTCTGCCATAGCACATCCTGTTTCCTTTGGGATGCCCTATTCCAACTGTTTTTTTGAGACAGAAACTGAGCACTGCTTCCTGAAATGTTTAACCAAGAATCAGCATCATGTTCGGGCCATGCGAGGTGCCAGCAGAGGCCAAATAGTGAGAAACTTGCAGAGAAGACGGCAAAATTGTCATTATAATATGCACTTGATCAGAATGCCTCTGGAACAGGTATGAAGTTTCATGTTGCGCTACGTCTGTTCTACACCTTCCCTAGTAGAGATGAAAAAAGCAAAACTACAACCCAGTTCCCCCAGATTTTCCTACCTTATTTGGGCACAGAAGGGAGGAGAGGGCAAAAACACAGAAAGTGTATTATATTCTGCCAGGTAAACTCTAAAAGAAACTTTAGAAAAAATAATTTGTCTGCAATAAAAGAATTACGAATATGACCCTTTACTCAAACAGTGCAAGTGATTCCCTGCATGGAATTGAGTTAAGAGTTTTACATGAAGAGCACATACGAAACTTGACTGTTTAGCAAAGATTTAAAGTCAATATTCTCATGGCAGAGCTGCATCCGTTGCAGGTAAATCAAGTGCAAAAGAAATCAAAACATTTTGAGGAAATAAGAGAGAGAATTCATAACCTCGACTTCACTATTATAAGTGACTGATGACGGCAAACATAACTTAGATCCACAAGAAGATAACTAGAGTCATTCTACCCTGTTCACAGATGCATGCTTGAATGATCTTGCAGAATTACATTTCGGAATGGATATGGCAGTGGAGGACAAGTGGCAAATAAAGTCTTGAGAAGCCAGTATGTGAAGCCCAGAATTTGAGATGGCTTCAGCACTATCATCCCAATGTTTTCTGTGACAGAATCTCCCCCACGTGAACTAACAGGGGCATGTTCACAAAACAGACATGATCTGGCAAAGGGATGAAATGAGCCCAGGCTTCACGTTTGGACATTTTATCTCTCAGCAGACTGGTGTCAGAACATAGCCCCTCAAAAGGGATGAAATGTAATCACACTGCAGGGGGAATCCAGGCCTCATCTACCAAATACGGGCCTGACAGTAGCCTGACAAAAAGGCAGGTTCTCCAAGGCTCCAAAGCTACCTTTAGGGTGTAAAGTGTTTCCATAAGGCTGGCATACTCGGATGGATTCTCCTTCAAAAGGTAATTGTACTCTTGCCAGGGATTCTTTACAGAGCTCTTCTTTTCTGTAGAACTGACATCCTGAAAGCCAGAAAAACTACAAGGGCTGTAGGAGTCCGAGAGATACTTCCCAGCAGTTGACAAAATCCTGAAAACAAGTGTAAAAAGTCACCAACAATTCTCTGAAATCAGTACTGTTGTCCTCCTGTTGCTCCAAAGACGACCCATGGCAGCATCTCAAGATAAGTGAGAGAAAGATCAGCACTGAGAGCTACTGGGGCCCGTGACTCCGTCACCCTTCTGACACAGCCTGTGATTACTGTTCTACCCTGTGAGGCGACGGGTGGTTCAGTTGCATACCTCCCCTCCCAGAGCTGGAAGGCAGCACCACAGATCGCTCTACAGCTTCCTACCTGAGCAACCTGGAACCACAATGCCCAGTGAGCCCTCCACACAGAGAAAAAAATCTTTATGACAAAGGAGTCACATCAAATTCTAAGAACAAAGTGGTAGCAAAAACACTGCAGAGAGACCATACAGGTCTAGATACTGGTGGAAATGTTTTGAGATGAGGTTCCAGAAGGGAAGAGCATAGCTATAAGAGTGCACTCACTCCCTTTGTCACAGCAAATAAGCCACTAAAGATTAATTTCCATTGCCCTTGGGGTCTCAGAAACAGTAAATATGGGGCATAAATCTTTGTCTGGTCAGATCACTAGGTAGTTTAGGGTATGTGTTTGTGAACAGCTTCAGAGCAGAAGCCATGCTACTTTTCCTCAAGTTCCTTTACCCTTTGTGCTGCAGAGTGTTTGATGGAACAGACTCACACTTGTCTGCCAGCCTAACTGAAAAGCATTCCCCTCTGAACAAGGTTACCTGTTGGTCATATCATGCAACTGGCCCAATTCACCTTGTAGGTCAGCTCACTGCACCTGTAAAACTGTACCCGGGGTACTGCCCACTGCTTTGTGGCTTACTGTGGCAGTTAGGTACGCGTGCATATATTCACACATTCTATTCACATATATATATACATGAATTCACACACACGTAATATATATTTTATATGCATATTTTTCAATACAAGGCTAATTCTTCTGGGAAAGGGAAGAGAGAAGAAACTGAAAAACAGATGCAAGTTTTGAACTGTTCAAGAACTTCTAACGGCTTCTGAGTGTCAACACTGCCTTTATGTTCCTTCAAGGGAGAGAGTGTTCATTGGTGGAAGATGCTAATTACAGCCAGCTCTCACTTCCACTGTGCAAGCTGAAGACTGCATAAATACTGAGCTGACTGGGCTCTCAGGAAGTCTGGAAAATATGGAACAATCCCAGCCTCATGGGCACTGCAGGCCACTACGTCTTACACCAAATACAGCTACTTGAGTCAGAATAAAGTATTTCAACAGACAAGAGGCTAACACTACACTGCTCACAAGCAACAAAAGATCTACATGCTGCCCATGCTTTAGACTCCTCAAGTTACGAGAAATTCATCAGTTAAGGCACACCTAAATGCATGTCAGCAAATGATTCATGCCCCATGTCACAAGGGGGGTAAGAATCTTGCCAATTTGATCTGGTGGAAAATTCCTCCCTGACCACAATGTAGCAGTCCATTTGATGGCCAGCCAGGTGAACAAGACACACCAGCCAGCTGTCCAAGAAAAAAAATGATTCTTATGGCTGTCTCAGAGCACAGGACTGAGTGAGACAGTGTGTGATCCATCTCTGATGTTTCAAAAGATGGGATAAGAAATTGCAGTGGCTCTGCTCTTCCATCTGTGGTCTACAAAGTAAAAGCACCTTGGAATTCTTTTTTTTTTCTTTGACTTGGTACCTATCTTGACAGCTTATGCAATCAGTCCAGCAACGCTTACCGGTTGGCCAGCTGCTGCTCAAAGTCTCCACACTGACGAAGGAGCTCACCACAAGTAGCAATTATTCTGAGGAAGAACAAGATAAAAACATATTTTGTAAAATTCTAGGCAGATAATGCCAGATCCCCATCTCAGGCAGGTGTCAGTAAGTTAAAAAAAATGCAATAACCAAACCACAGCCCACAGCGCATACATCTTGTATTATGGCTATTAACTCTACATCCATTTGTTAACACCATCCTGTGCAACACCCTCATCAACATGCTATTTGCTGTCATCATGGCTAAGGCCAGTTCATTGTCACCGGGCACAGTTCTAAGAGCTGCTGCTATTTCAAGTGATATGTTTTGCTCCAGGGAGGGTGGGGGTCCATACTGCACTTACTGTGCCAGCAGCAATCTGAAACCCCGTCGCTAATACTAATACTCCCAGCAACACTACCGCAAAGTGGACATAGCCCTGCATTCTGCACTAAGAACTTGTATAAAATGACCCCAAGCAATTCCCTTCCAACTTAGTTACAAAAATCAGTGCTGGGCCATGCAAAAAGTGCCCGTTACCGAACAGAGTTTTGGAATGCCGTCCAGTCTTCCTGGAAAAGGGAATCCGATGGGATATCATCCAGTTTACATTTCTTTCGTATAGACTGCAATGTATTTGTAAAGTCAGAAGTATACCTGCAATGGCAAATGGAGAAAAAATAAGCACTGGTGTAAGACAACAGACTGGGAGCAACTTACTGCATGTCCTTTGATCTGCTCATTAAGTCTTCTGCAATGGTCAAATAAGAACTAGAAATACTAGATGAGGAGTTCAGAAGAGACGCTGTTGTTCCAGCCCAAGTGCATGCACGTGAAGAACTGATCAGGCACTGGCCACTCAAGCCTACACTAGAAGTCAGGGAGAAACTCAGCTCATGTGTTTGCTCCTTCAATTTGCTGCATATGGGTTACTAGGAACTCTTCACTCTTACAAGGTATGAGTAAGATATTTTTGTTAGCACTGCACTAATCATGTCTCCTAGGAGAGACCAGACAAAGTTTATAAAGCTACTGCTACTCCACCATCACTTGGCCCTTATTCCAGGAACACAGTGACAACAATCTCATGAATTTGTTTTCTCAGCTACTCCCCAGATGAGAACGAGTTTAAGAGAACATTTTGTTTTGTCCCCCCACAGTCTTATTTTCTTTTCTAAACGATGCCCATAAGCTGGAGGCACGCACACTGCTATGTAATTGCCCATAAAGAAGATGAGATCAGAGAAGGGTGCTTTTCTCTTGCCTCTTCCCCCACAGGACAGCGAGGTAAGAGCTCATGAGCAGTTCTTTCAATATGAGGATGGAATAAGGAAGTTAACAGTACTGGAATACCATTTAAGTGTCTGTCAATGACATTTTAAAGCAAGAACTTAGAGTGAACCTCACTCATTAGGGTATCTTGCACTTACAGGCAGATTCTGAACATGAGGTTGCTTGTCTCAATAAGTATGTATTTCCCCACTGAGCTCTACTTTCATCAGCCTGATCTTCTTTTGTCATATTTTGTTTGTGGAAATATTTCTCATTCCAGAAGTATTTAATAAAATGAAAATTCAGCCCAACCAGAATGGGAAATAGTTGAGGGAAGTCTTCCCTTTAGTTATAAAATCTTCAATTTTTCCACTAAGAAACAGTAACTGCCCGAACCATAGAATCATAGAAGTGGTAGAAGGGGATACCAGATGATTCACACTCAGTTTATAGATACTTTCAGCATTCAACTGTTTTTCATGAACTACAAAGTCCTTGGCCACAAGCTGAATATTTCCTACCCCCTTAGGTTATACACAGTAGTGCAAATGAAAGCACCTTACTTTGTGAACAGAGCTTTCAGGGCCTTAAGGAGCCCACATACTCCCAGTCCATCGGTGAGCTTAATGCAGTTGTCGATGGCTCCAGAAGCCAGAATGAAGAGTTTGTTGACTGAATGGTTCAGTTCCTGGACACAGTCAATTACTTCCCAATGCTCCTAAATAACAATAAAAAGAAAAGGTTGAAACTAACTCTTCCGTAAATTCTATGGAACTTGCAGCTGTCTCCTGGCTGACAACAATATTTGGTAAAGTTTTTCTTCACAGATCTACACAGTGCATGTTACTGTGTGAAAGAGCAGAAGAAAGGAGTTATCCGTGACCTGAGAGGGATGCTGAACTTTATTTCTTAAGCAAAATTTACTTAACCGTATCTAAACATACAGCAAACAGAAAACACTACCAAAAACTTACAGGAGGAAAGAGAGCAGTAACTCTCAAAGACCCTCATATTTAGTAGAGGTTTTAAGCCTCTCCCCGCATAGATTAACAAAGGCTGCCGAATTACCAAGGGCACCGCACTGATCTGAATGAGGAGATTCTCTTCTTCCAGGTCTCCATACTTGAGTTGATAGGGTTTGTATGGATCATACACCGCTTCTGCTAGTTCCATCACTTTTACCAAGTTGTGCTCCTCTACAAAGAATCAGATGTTTAGTCTACAAGTAAACGTACATGATACTAAAAACTTTATTCCAAGCAACGTGCGTGAGTTCTTCAATTAGAGCGTGCCGCCTACCTAGGCTTGCAATGTTGCCCAACAGCTTTAAGTCTCAACTACAGAGATTTATTTATTTATTTATTTAAAAAGTTTATTACCTCTACCTCCTTCTTAAAACCAAGATATTCTACCTCAACGAGTACCTCAAGAAAATAACTAACTGCTCCAAAACAGGCTGTATGACAAAAATCAGTACCAAACCAGAACTGCTTTGAGTCCTGGTTTTAAGCAAAAACTTTTACACCCTACAGACAGGCGATCCATGGAACAGGTTGTCCAAAGTAGTATCCACGCTCCACTATCAGGATCAGTCTGGACAATAACCAGAGTTACATGGTTTGAGCTGCTAGCGGACCTTGATTTGAGCAGGAGATTGGACTAGATCATCTCCAGAGGTCCCTTCCAACCTGAATTATCCTGTGACTCATACCTGAACCCTTCCCTCACATACACATTGAGTAGGAACTGGTTTGACCCTGTTTTGCTGAGTCACCGAGCCTTTCCATTCTTGAGATACTTCTGTCCCAAACACCTCATCCTGCAGCACAAGAGATGGACATACAGAACACAACCTTTTTCTTTTCTTTTGTAAACACTCAGGTGAAACAACTCAGCGGCTGTCTCCCCATTCCACCATCTTTTAGACTTTGACATCATTATTTCAATTTTTTTAATCTTTTCTATTATGACCCACAAATTAAGCCAAGCCAAAGATAGAAAATGACTGACAAGAGTACACAATAATGAAAGCAATAAAAGCAGACAGAATGACAGTCATGTCCCCTGAAATTGCCCAGTAATCATAATTTACGTGATCAAGTAAGAATCTGGGTTTAAGTAGCTCAAGACAATGTTACGACGAAGCAAAACAGGAAACACTGTATTAGAAATGCTCCATTAGCTTTCATTTCAGATTTTCCCATATCTGGTCTTTGAAGGGGGCCTACCAGATTAATATAAGACTGTGAATAGCCTACACTTCAGGTTAGGTAAAAACCTATGTAAACAGCAGCTCACCGCTTTGTGGTTCGTGGGAATTATTCACCAAGTCATGACCAAACCGAGATGACAAACACCACAGGACAAGGAAAGCATAGGTCAGATTTGGAATGAAATGCCAAGGATGCTGCTAAGGAATAAGCTACAAACTGTTCAGAAATAATATTTGGTCCTGCACTATCAATTAATTAAACCATAATCCGGTACCAACATAAAAACTGCAAATAAAATTTAAAAATCCAATGGAAGTAGCTTTCTAACAGGTTCTCTCTTGTTTATTAAGGTGTTACTTAATTCCAGGAAACTCCTCAACTTTTATTCTTTGTGATCTTTCACAATGTGTTTCACAGATAGATGAGGAAATGGCTCTGGGGAAGCTGTTAGGTAGATGAAATACTGATGCTTGTAAAAGGAAAAGCATTACATTATTTATTCAAGGCAGCAAGCATGCTCAGAATAGTTCTACTACAGTAGACTCATTCAGTATCATGTCAATATGTTCAGTGTCAGATGTGTACACACACACAAATGCCACGTAAGGGGTAACTACCGTAGAAGAGGTAATCCCTCCTTCCATGTAAAACTAAAAAAATCTCAGAATGGAAATGTACAGAGGTGTCAACAGGTGCTACCTTTGGTGCAAGAACCTACTCAGGTTTGGCAGCATGGCTACTTCCAGCCCCTTGGCAAAGTGGACGGTGGCATCGTAGAGCTCCAGCAGCTTATTTAGCTTGGTTTCTTGGCCTGTTCTTTCCATGGCAGTGCCGAGGCAGATAGGGATGGAAGGCACCAATGCTCCCAGAGTCTGAATCAACAACACAGTCACAACTTCATGGGGTTTCTTGAAAACCTGTGGTAACAGAAAAGCTATTAGCAAAAGCACGTTATCTCAGAGGAACACAGCAGGAAGCAGCAGATAGCCTCCAGACAGAGCCCCACGATGTACAAACCACACGTCACTGTCTCAGCAGAGGCACCGACAAACTGCGTGGGTTCTGTCAGCCGAGCGGCTGGCACCTTCCCCCCTCCTGAACACGTGCTGCTGCCCTCCCAGCACAAGCAGCACTCCACTCCCCGTGGCCAAGGTAGGCTCCCCTATTTATGCCCTTGCCACAAAGACCTGGGCTCCTGAAACAGGGACAGAAGAGGCCTAACAGATGGGTTTGCAGATGCTGTCAGCAGAGAGGCAGGCTGCCACAACCAGGGAGTAAAGAGCTGAGAGAGAAACCAGGAGCAGCCGACCCGGACTTCTCCGTGCCCTGCACAGAAAACAGGACCGCTGGCAGTAAGTGGGCAGAGAAGCAGTGAATGCTACGTGGCCTTCGCTGATCTCATTACTAGAAACTATCCGAGAACTTGCAGAATAACACAGAACAGTAAGCAGCGTTAATGTATCCCCAGAACAGGGGTTAAGTGATTATCCTTTGACAGCTTAAGGAAAACTACCAGCTGGTGACAGATAGTGACGTACAGGTTAAGATGATGCCATTTTGTGCACTAACAGATTCCTAAAATGACATGTAATCCCAACTTCAAGGGAACAAAAACAAATTTGAAAACCTCACCAGGGGTAAAGCCAAAAAAAGGTCTGCTAAGACTACAAGAACCTCACTGACCTAGCACGTAGGTCAGCCCAGTTACCAAAGCCTAGGTCTACAGATACTGCATTGAAACCGCACTTCGAATGCAGAAGCCGAAAAACTAGAAGATGGGTCAAAAACTGAATTCAGCAGAACACAGGCACTACAGTCACTGGAATATCCAGCTGGCAGAAAATGGTATTTGAAAACAGTGCACTCAGTTTACGCAGGTGTGTTGGGAAAAAAATACACACATGGGTAAGCTATGAAGCAATAGTACTATATCACGAGCCAATTTAGTGGTCAGATAAGAAGTCAGCACTGGAAAGGCTAGAAAGACTAATCAGCTGGGAACTTTATTTATTTACATCCACCAACCTCAACTCTACAAGTATAACATGCATTACAGCCTTTTATCTTGACTCTCATCAGCTATTCTCTCTCAGTTGCTCTGAAAGCTGGGATCACTACTAGTCTGCTGCAGCAAGGTCGCCATAGGTCCTGAAAAGCGTGAAAAAGGTCCAACAATTCTTCAGAAAGCAGAAACAAACACAGAGTAAGAGACACAAACTTTCTCCCATGTCCCATTTCTCTCTTTCAATCCCTAGTTTAAGAAGTATCTGCTAAAAGGCAAGGTGACATCTGACCTGTAATTCACATCAAATGATTAGGCAGAAAAAAAACACTTCAAAGTAACACTGAGCTCCTTTGCAGGACAAGGCCTAGCACCTGGACCAGGCTTCATTACACGAAGATAACAATCTCATACCCTTCATGGATGAAAAACTCTTACAGGCGCAACAATACCAACTTATTTCTTCATTTCACTAAAGAAGGACAATAACTTTTTGGATCCCACATTATTCTTGGCAGGAAAAACAAGCACACAGGCTTCGAGGGGTGACAGCAGAAACCCCCCAGATATCTTACGCTGGGTGACATGAGCCAGTCCAACATGACCTTGAGGGCCTCCTCCATGCCAAGCGATAAATCAATGCAGGCATTTCAAATGTCTTGCAACAGAACACATTTGCAACACCAACAAATTCAATTTAACTTAAGATATAGATGAAAGTGATAGAACAGCTTTAACGTCAATAACACAGCAACCTTGTGTCGGTTAACACCAGAAATCAAATCTCGTCTGCAAGTTAGACGAGAAACTGAAAGCTGCAAGCCCTGCCTTGCACTGACAGAACACAGGGCGTAACTCGGGTCGAGCCCCAGGAAACTGCTCTGAGCTTTATGGGCATTGAGAGCGTGCTCGTTCTCGTCCTCCCCCGTACGCTGCACTGATACCAAGCAGTGACTGCACCTGTGTTGCCCACTGGAGTTGCGAGTGCCAGGTCCCAAGGAGCGTGTCATACAATTCCGTCAACTGGCGATTTAAGCTTAAGTCACTTTGGCAAAGATCCTGCCACACGGCCACCAGCTGCACCTGCAGGGGTAACGAGAACCGTTCTGAGAGGAGAACTAACAGCTCACACATCTCCATTTTGTTATTTTGAACCAAGAACTTCCCACGCGATGCACTTGTGCTAAAATACAATGCCCACCCTGACTCTCCTCTCCCGATTTCAACGTAACACTTTACCACAATTCAGCACCACCAAAAGGAAACAACTTTCAGCATGAAGCTAGAGGATTCTTAGTTGATTCAAAGTTTTAATTAACGTTGGTATTTGACTCATAAAATGAGACTGTAACTGATATCCCCACATAATAGTTGAAATACTTGGCAAGCCCCAGCCTTGAACTTAATCCTCAAAAGTCACAGTCATGAGAGAACTTTGAGGATCAGGTTATGGTTACAGAACTGTCTGGAATTCCAACTTTTAATCTTACCTGAAAAGAGTTTACAGAAGTCAGCAGCTGGCAAACTGCAGCAATAAAGTTATTGCTGACATAGCCACATCCAAGAAAAGCAAAACAAGAACAACTACAAGGCACAGAGGTAACTCAAGCAGAACACACATATCCTATGTCTATTTTGAAAAGGAACACAAAGCCCTCAATGGAGAATTACTCTCAAAACATGAGGAGTAACCAAAGCTGTTAAGAGCCAGGAAGAAAAGTCAGAGACCAGCAAAAGAAGAGGTTCCATTCTTCTTGGAGCAGAAGTACATCTGCGGTGTAGTAGTGCCATCTACAGTCTAAACCAAGCAAGAATTCAAATGTTCATTCCTCCACATTAAAATACTATCCAAATACTTACTTTGTGACACTTATAATAATAAGCAAGAAGCTGAGGCATCCGATCAATTTCAGTGAAGACTTTCACAAACATTTTTGCCTGATCTAATTAAAACAAAATAAAAGTCAGTTAACAGTCAGTCTCAAAGCAGGGAGGGACGTTACACTAAGGAATATATCCCCAGCTGAGCAAGAGAATTCTTAAGTGAAGATGCACAATGGCTGAAAGACACACACTCATCTTCCATTTGCTCATCTCCTCAAATAGAAGCAGAGTTGCCTAAAACCCATACGCAGACAACACACAGCAGACGTGATGAATGGATTTAACTTCTGAATCAGCAAACACTTCTAGGATAAGACAGATAAACCAGATGGGAGGGACTAGGATGAGACAGATAAAACCAGAACACATTCTAGAAGGAAAACGTTATTTTCCAGAAACAAGCTGCTCTCTACAAAACTAGAAGGAAGTCCTCAGTTTTGCTTTCACCACTCCTCAAACTGATACCCAAATGAGCTGCCTCAAGCCTGACTAATGACACGGTTAGCTCGTACACACAGCGTCTCAATTCAAGTTCCTCAGAAGCCTGCTTTGTACCATAAGGGTAATGACTTCAGTTCTGTCCACAAAATACATCTGGGCTTAGAGAAGTTAGTAATGAGACAGGACCCTTCACCTTGAATCTGTTTGTAAAGGGAAATGCACTGCAACAGCAGGAAAAAAAAAAGGCATGGAACCTACTGTGAAAACTGATGAGCACATTCCAAGAAAAAGGAGGCTGAGCAAAGAAAAGCCAGAAGCAGCACAGGAGAGAGGAGATCTATGCAAAGCATTAGGTCTCATTCATTAGAAGCAAGGCACATGGAGCAATGAACACTAACTGCTTCTTCCCTCCTCTCTTCCTCTGGCTGTCTGCAGGCACATGCTGCTGTGCCCTGCCTTTACTCAGGTGAGAACTCCCCGCAGCGCTGTGGAACACCACAGCCCCAGACCCTCAGCAGCACCTCCGCGTGGACATAGAGGAGAGGCAGCAACCAGAACGAGTATTTTTCAGAAGTACTGTGACCGTAGAAGAGGAAAGGAGAACAAAGAACAGTCCAAAAATATAAAATTATTATCTACATAAAGGAAGAAGTTTATAAAACAACTTTTAAAGGCAGTAAGGGGTCAGAACATTTCCAAACAAGTTTCCATCTTGGTTACAACACCCCATTCTCCCAAATAAGCCCAGTAGCACTGCGATAACACAAAACCAGAGGCCTTCTGCTGATTTGAGCAGCATTTCCCATTTAGGGGGCACCCATGGCATAGCTATATTATGCCAGCAGGGTAGTCCTGCCTCAGAACCTCCATTTCACACATCTGCATGACCTTTATAAGCAGATAAACTAAGCCAGACTGCAAAGATGCATTGGACCACAGGCTTCTTCACCAGAAGAAGCACGTATCACAGAGCCAGAAGCCTTCAGGATGCATGCTGCACGCCCAAATAACACTGTACTTTCTGAAAACAGATACACTCTGCACCGATGGTAAATGACAGCAAGCCTTACTGACCTACAGACTGAGAGTTAAAAGCAGCAACGATCTGAGGGCTGGCCATGGCCTCCAGTCGGTTCTTCAGAGCCTCAAGATGCACACATTTCTCAGAGTAATCTGGCGTATCCACAAGCATAGCCAGGCTACTCTGCATACTCGTTAGCTTGGCTGAAATTGCAGACACATCCTGCCACCAGGAAAAGATAATTAGCTTACTTAACGTGACATTAGAAAGCATTAATACCTGTTTCAAAACGATATTTTAAAGGCACTTCAAGAACCTGCTTTTAAATGCAGTTAACACCTGGGAAGTTGAAGGCCCAAAGACCAAGAAGAACAACGTGGTATCTACCTGTGTTTTTAGAGTCTCTTCAATGTCTGCACTTAACGTGCTCCATTTGTCTGCTTCCTGAAGCGACTCAGCAGCCAACTGCATTCTAGATTTCACTCGGTCAATTTCTACCAGGACCTGAAGGAAAACAAACAAACAAACAAACAAAAAAACATTACTGGAAGACGACTGCAATAGTTACTTACATTATGGGCGTTATTTTTAGTTCAGATTTTAAAGACTGGGTTAAAGACCATGACTGATACAAAGAGAAAGGAGATGGCTGAAAGAGCTAGAGATGTTAAAACAACTTTGAACATCAAACAACACAAGGTTAGTCTGAATACTCAAGCTGTACTTTCAGCATCCACTTGGCCTGAATAACACTATGTACCCCAGTTAACAACAGGCAGAAACCCTGACAATCGTTGTTACCAGCCAGGTGACAGCTACTCTGACCGCACAGCTTGCTTCCTTCGCTAACAGCTACTTGAACGCGACCAGCTTTCGTGCAGAGATGCAGGCTGCACCGGTCCGTGTGCTGCCTCCCTCTATGCCGCAATGCTAACAGAAGTGTCGCCGTGCACCTTTACTTCACCAGACTGCTGAAGGTACCAAGCCTACCAACGTTCGCATTTCGCGTTACAGAGGAGTGCTAAGGAAGGCAAGAACCTGCCTGCATCGACTGAGCTGTGTCTTCTTCGAATTTCTTGATATCTTCTTTAACGAGGACCATTTGCTCCTTCAGGAAGGTTGCCTCCTGTTTCAGGACCTCCAGCTCCCGGAGGACTCGGGGCATGTTCTGGAGGGCCTGATGGCTCGTTTCTGCAGGGGCACAGAGCAGGACAGTGAGGCGGGTCCGGCAACCCTCGCGAGAAAGACGGAGCTTTTCAGTAGCCACGATACTTAAAAAGCAAATAACAAAATTCAGGACGTTTACAACTTAAACGTGAACTTTAAGGTGCTTGCTTAGCAGAGCAAGGGCTGCTCTTCCTCAGGACTTAAGACGCACCCGCCGCGACACGTAAACCATCGCCACGGAGGCTGCCGGTAACCGCGGCGCCGGGCGGGCAGGCCAGAGGCGGGCAGGCCGCGGGGCTCGGGGGGCTCGCGGCGCACCTTCCAGCACGTTGTTGACCTCCTGGATCAGGACCTGCAGCTTCATCACCAGCGTGGCCGCGTGCGCGTCCGCCTGCGCGGGGCCGTCCTGCTGCCCGGCGCGGAAGGCCGCGTTCACCCAGCTCTTCACCTCGAAGTCGGCGGCCGCGAACCGCGAGATGTCCATGGCGCCGGCACCGGGCCGACGGCACCGGACCCAGCCCCAGACCCGGCCGCGGCCCACCCGGAACCGCCGCCGGGCCCCTCCCGGCCGCCGTACGGCACCGGGCGGACTCCGCCCGCCCCGCCCCGCCCCCGCCGGGCGGGGCCTGCCCGGGCCCAGCCGGGGCCCGGTGCCAGCCCCGGC
>NC_048906.1:705518-723888 GCF_011077185.1 Oxyura jamaicensis
GGGGTGGGGGGCTCTGCATTCACAAGCCCCACACAAGCTGGTCGCTGGTACGTGTATTTTTTCAACCAGAAAAAGCACATAACGGGAAAAGGGGGCCCAGAAAACGAGAGGCAACGCGGTGCGGAGGAAGCCCGTGGGCGTGCAGGGCCCTACACGACGGGCTGCTGCAAAGCAGGGCAGCAACACAGAGGCCGTGGCAGAAGCAGCCAGGTGCACTCCTGCCAGACACCTGCACAGAAACCAGAAGGAAGGGGACGACAGAGCCTGAGGAAAGGAGCCGTTGCCCAGGGCAGGCGGGCACTTCTGGGCAGTCCCCCGGTCCCGCCCTCGCCATCACCCCCAAGGCAACGGGGCAATGTCCGAGCCAGACGAAGTTCAGCTTCAGCCGCACAGCTCTGCTTCTGGGAAGCCGGTCACCTCTCCCTCCTCGCTGAGGGGCTGTGCGCCTTGCGTGAATGTTAGCTTGTACCTTAGGCGGATGGGAACCTATGGGAGAAAGGGGCAGAGAGAGGGGAGTCATGGCTGCAGGCTCCTGGGTCTCCTTCCCTCATCCCTCACAGCCTTGCTGCAGGGAATCGCCCTCTGAAAGGAGAGAGTAATGCTTCAGACCTGCAGGAGCTCTGCATGGAACAAGACCTAGATCTTCATAACATATACAAGGAGACCCTGGGAAGGAGACCTGTACACACCCTGCAAGGGCATGCTTGGAAATCCAGGCCAACCTTTTCAGAGACAGAGACCCTTACACCCATCTTCTGTCCCATAGTTATTCATCAAAGCAACAAAACTGCCACCCATCATTTGTGCCTGGGGTGGCCTCACGTTCCATTAGTTGCAAACAGCTGCACGATGTCCTCCGGGTGCCATCGCAGCAGGCAGACAAGCAGAACTGTGCAGGCCATTGCAGCAACTACCCGTTCAGTCCTTCAGATCACTGATCTGAAAAGCTGTGGCAGTGGAAAAAATGTCTTCCCAGCACAACCCACACTTGTCTCTTCCACCCATCTCCCAGCTAATAACAGTGTTCCTGCCTTTCACACCAACACCCCACCCGTTGCGGTCACATTCAGAGTGACCTGCCAGCAGAGTCACTGCCACGTACTTTGTGTGGATTGGCAAGCAGCAGGACCTGGGACACCACTGCTGGGGGAAGAAGAGGGCTGAAGGCTGGAAGCTCAGATCCGGATGCTGGTTGCAACTTTATTTTCATAGTCTGAAAGACAAAACAAAATGAATGCCTTTTGGTCCACGCTGAAAAAGAGCGGGGAGTATTACCAAGCCACAGAGCCAGCTAAAGATGTCAGGCAGACTTTGTCACTTAATGAAATGCACACCTATCCACAGCCTGCCTCTAAAGGCAGGTACTCTTAAACAGACAGTTCTTGGCTGCGCATACGGACAGAACAGGTGCCTTACCAGGAGGCTAAAGCAGTATGCCTGGAGCCCTGTTTCTTTCTCTCAAGGCTAAGGATCCACACTGAAACACGCACCTGGGCCACAGGCACCGCCATACAGCTGGTTCACAGTTCAGAGAAAACGAGCCGTGCAATTTCCAATATACAAGACAAATTCTAAGCACAAAATGCCAAACCTCCTTCTCATTTCTGAGTAGCCACACTCCCTTTTATTCATCGTTGGCTCCTTACCTTTGGGACTGCAGCCTGGAACACTATGTCCTTAATTGGCTGGGCCGATGTGCTCAGCATGGAGAGAACCATCACCAGCACATCTGGTCGGCCAGGAGCTGGGTCTCTGGAGAAGTGGAGCATAGCCTTGAAGCCATTCCTGTCATACACCGTAAGGGGACAGATATTGCCTGCCAGAGACAACAGCAAAATAAGAAACAAAGCATGGATGGGCAGAACAAAGCATAGGGCAGAACAGTGAAGACAGGATAGGGAACAGCAAAAGGAGACACTGATACAAACTTTTATTTCCTCTAGACAACTCATAGGCCAAGCAGCGTACAGCGTTTGGCCATGATTTACATTTCACCTCCAGGACACAGAAAAGAATCTGAATGTCTGAATCAGGCACAGGAAAATTAGTAGCTCAGTCGTTAACGGTCAGTTAGAGAGATCAGGTATGAATCCAAGAGGGAAGCTGGGCAAAGCAAAAATAGAACTCTTCAACACATACAGAACTTGGCCCCTTATTGCCAGGGTAAATCCACCCCTGTCACCATCCAGCCTTTCCAAAACCTGACAGATCCCGAGCTTGAGACTGAAGTCAGAAGACAACCGAGTCACTATGTCTTTGTACCTGTACTCTTCAAAAATAACAACAGCCAAGACTCTGCAGTCCTCCTTTAACAGGACAGGCCCTACAATGAGACACTGGGGTGCCACGTACCCTGGGTAACACTCACTCCATGAAGTGCTTTCAGATGGTGTTAAATCAAAAAGTACAGGTGGAAAGAACAGCTCTGCCTTAGGAAGTAGGATAACTCCCATGCGTAGATATCTCTTAAGCCTCTGGAAAAGAACTGCTTGAAGTTTGATTAAAGATGCTAGGGCCAAAAGGTTTGGAAGCCTACTAAGATTAGCCAGGACAGGGAACTCCTGACCACTGACCAGGGTGGACAAGGACATTTCCACGGAGTAACTCCTAGAACTTGGTCAAATTCTCAGATACACTAAGTCCTTCATAGAATGCTCATTATTTTCTCCAGCTGACCCTCATAACATGAAGATACTTTGGCTTTCTCGTTCCCATGCAAAAATCACAACAAGAGCTCTATTAAGCAGAGCCAGGGCACAGAAGTTATTGCACTTACTCGGTGTAATTGAAATTAAAGGGACAAAAAGATCTGCTAGAGAAACATCACTGGAAGCTGGTTGCAAAGAGGCAGCAGGCTTCTGCTCGTAGCCTAGGCTGGAGAATGAAGGATCTGCCATTGAGCTATTTGGAAGATCTGGAAAGGGCAATTTCATTGGTGACAAATCCCTGGAAAGAAAAGCACGTAGAAAGCTTTTATTACCTGGGAAGACTACATGGTATATACCATTTTCTGCTGCGTCCATTTGTGTGTTCCCAATCACTCATCCCTTTTATGTATAAATAAAGTACAAGCTTACTCTCCGAGTTCTAAAAAAGCTTGAAAATTGCCTCTATTTTGTATAGAAGAAGCTGCTGTTTCAGTGTTCATTAAGGCAGGCTTTGGTTTCTGTTACTGTCATGGAACCTTGTTCCAGGGCTCTGGAGGACTGTGCAGGCTCTCTGGGGCTCTGGTCAGTGAGATTACAGTAAGTTCTAGCTCAAAGACAATGCAAACGGCTAGGAATCTCCAGTTAAATTCCTTGGCCTATGTTCTGACAGACTGGATAAGCTCATCATAATGGTCACCTACTCTGAAGAGCTGTGGAGATTTATTTTGGTCATAAACAACAATCTTCTCACAGCTTGAAAAAAGCTGGGGAAAGTATTTTCTGAGCCACGGATTATTAAAAGAGACCTGTCTGTAAGGTTTTTGTTCCTTTAGCTCAAGAAGACCTTGTTACTAAGGCATAGGATTTGTTCTACCCCATTTCTGACCCTTTGAAAGCCAGAGTGTGGAATTACAATAAACAGGTACACAACTGCTGCTTAAGAGCTGATGCATGGATGGGCAGCCTGCCATCATTAACCAGAGGTAGTTAAAAGGTTTTCCCAAGCCTCACTGCTGTAAAACACAATTCTTCATCTCCAAAGTCAGACTGGACTGCACAGGGCTTGCTTACAAGGATAATGTCTTGGTCCTGGGAGGTGGAGAGAACTGATCAGCCAGGCCGTGAAATTCATTCTTCAGTGAAGACCTGTCTTCCCAGCTCTCCTTCAGTTCCAGTGTTTCAACGGCACTTACAATTTCACTATATCCATTGTGTGCAGCAGTCTGCAAAAAAAGGTACTTCTGGTTCATGCTATATACTGTTAGCAAAAAATCAAACCTGTTCCACTGAAAACAACTTTTTTTTTTTTTTTTTTTTCTTTTAAAATACTGCTACTTAAGGTAGAAATAAGTGTTGCAAACTGCAATTTATAAACTCATTACAGAGCAGGAAGATTCCAGTTTCCATTCAGAATAGAGGGACTTAAAAAAAAAAAAAAAAAAAAAGGCTGCCAGAGAAAGCTAGGAGATCAAAAATGCTATCTGAGTTTTGTCCTTTGTATTTTATGGACTGAAGTTTCTGAGGATCACTAACCTCTGCCACTCCAAAGTCAGGTGGTGGTTTCTGTAAAACAGGAGAGTTGCTGAGTCCTAAGAAAGATGCCAAAAGCACAGATCAATTACAGGAAGCAATCATTTTCCATGTGTTCTTCCTTTGTTGTCTTACAGCAGTTTGACTACAGTTTAACACCATTAAAGAAACTACATTCCTGAAAACTTTCCCTGGTGAAAAGGGTCTATGTTCTGTTAGGACCAACGCTAAAGTAAAAGTTCTTTTACATTTGTTAAGTACCATGAACTCTAGTAACAAAGATAACAGCACTGAGCTGTGCATACAGACCTATTAACTCCTCCTCCAGCAGACAACTGGAGGTGGTGCTGCTGTGTCGGGAGGCAGTGGTTATGTCTGAAAATTGGTCCGTAGGAGACTGGGAGGTCGCCTCCAGTTCAGAGAAGTCAATCAACGTATAGCTCTTCATACGTCTTGGGGCTGGCCGCCGTGCTTTGGACAAAGCAGGAAGAGGTAAAAAGAGAAGCCTCCTAAAAGGAGAGGTGTATGCCTGGCTACAAGCAAGTACTAAAGGACTCAGGTGAAGAACTCCAGGAACATTTTCAGTCAACCAAATGTAACAGAAAACGATCACTACATTGTTGTTTTCCTGTGTTACAGATTTTCTCCACATCTGTTCCCTGAGAAGCGCTTCCCCTTCCAAGCTCCATTCATACACGAAAAGCAGGAAGCAGAGCTGTCGTTGGACACTGCCGGATTCTCTTTACCTGGAGGATCAGAGAAGCCGGTGACTGAACCTCCTCCACCATCATCTTCATGGTTGGCTACAACCTGCCTGCACCGTCCCAGAGCCTGTGTGAGCTTGTCGTTGGCCTGCAGTATCTCGGCTGGGAGACAAGAGAAGCAGGGGGAGACTTGCACTCAGCGTGATGAACTATTGCCTTCAGATCTTTTTCTTCCACACAGCTCTCCACCCAGCGTCCCCATTTTGCACGTTTTTCATTCAGTTTTCTGAAGCACAGCATTTTGCACACACATTCGTTGATTTCAGTCTTATCTGTAATTTATCAGGACCACTGATCTCCAAAGTACTCACCATCCCTGCATCTCTTACGCACATAAAATGTCTGAGGCATTGCTGTTTAAGTTGTCTGCATTTTCAGCAAGGCATCATTTCAGCCATGTTTCCGAGACAAATAGATAAGACTGTGAAATGCAATACTCTGGGAAGGGCTAAATTTCACAACTGTGGAATTCAAAGATTCTGCTCATATAACCCTCCTCTTTCTACTACTTACAAAATTCAAAAAGCATTCTCCCCTTTGATATAGATAAGGAAAACTACCATCTCTCTAGAGAAAAGCCCTCAAAAGCTTTCAATTCTCGGAACAATAGAACTCCACAAATTCTGAAAACCACCATTGATGGAAGAAACTGGATTCATCATTTAACTTTGGGCTCCAAGTGAAAATTAGTAGCTTCCTTGGAGAGAAATAAGGGAATTCTTACGCTACTTCTCATGGACACAGTTTAAAAGTCCAAGTAGAAAACTTGGCTCACAAGTACCTAAGCATTTCTCCTCTGAGGAAAGCAATACCCCACTTCTGAAAGCATGTTAGATCAATTTAAATGCAATGAGCTCCAAAGACAGTGTTGGCTCTTACCTAGAGCATCATCATCATCAACTGTCTCACTGGCAAGGCGAAAGAGCAGCGGCCTGAGCTTCTCACAGCGTTGAAACAGGTTCTATGAAAGGAAATGTTTCACGTCATTGCTTGGGAGATCCTGTACAATCTCAACACTTCTCTCCATCCAACCATCTGTAAGCGAGGCTACCTCTAGAACAGCAAGATGCATATTCTGCCCATGTCCAGGCAAAGGATAGCAGTGCTGCATGTTGCTGCACTCTTAAAATTCAGAGCGACCTGGAAGTACAGCCACTGGAACACGTGGTCTTACTAGCATCTCCTGCTCAGTCACACCTCATCTGTGCATACAGGTGTGAGGTAAGGCAGTGTTAAAACTTACAACTTAAAATGCCGACAGCCCTATTAGTAACAACAAATGTTTACTTAATTCACTAATTCTTAAGAAGTATTAAGTTAATAATTTATAAAGCAGACTAGTGAACTCTGGGCAGAAGAAGGGGAATCACAGAAACCATGGTACAAGCTGAAGAACCCAAAGCTTTAAGCTGCCCTGATCAGATCTCCTCACACCCACCTAACCATGGCTGGACTAAAGGGAATTTCCATTCAGTATTAGAGGAAGAACCATTTCCCCATAGGGCAACACCAGAAGAGCAGATAGTTTGAACAGAAACTCAAAGTGGCACATCAACAGCCAGTTCCAGTCCAATTTCCATTCTCAGACAAGAGGGACATTGCTGATCAGGTATGCTGGGAGCTATTCCTGCTGTGGTAACATGCCTTCCCTTGCAAAAACTGCGTGCAGCTTGCTGCCCTTCAAATCCTGTTGTCCTGAGCCCTCCCAGGCATAGCCAGCCAGAAGAACCTCTTATGCAGTAAAAGGAAACATCTACCTGGAGCGTCTCATGGTCAGATTTGGATAATTCTTGTCTCTTGTAATTTTCCAGCAATTCATCCATTTGTTTAACATTCTCGGACACCTCACTGATTGTATTCGCTCTTTTGGACACCTTGGCTGACTTTTCTTGTTCCTTTGATGAAGAATAAAGCAAAAGTATGTGATGATTTAACTAATAAACACAGTGCACCTGCTTTTGTCTGCGTCACTCCAGATAACTCTTGTTGCGGGACTGTTCCCTATTAACACGTTACTGAAGGCACACGACAGCTTAAACGGTTCGCCTGGAGCTGAACTCGGGGCCAGGCTCCCAGCGCCACGTGTTGGCACTGCCTTCAACACCAGTACGGCAGCAGACGTTTACGGAGGTCACGTATAGAGGGCCTGTCAAAAACTGAGCCACTTCTCATCCTCTCCTGCCACAAACAGCTTCTGACCAGAGGAACTGCCAGCTCTTGCGAGTGCCTACCTCTTTAATCATGCTCTTGATCAGACGGTTGGCAGCCTGCAGGTCTTCAGAGTGGTTGCTCTTCAAAAGCCTTGCTAGCAGCTGTTGAGCAGAGACCATTGGACAGCAGTCAGTAACACGCTGCAGGCACGCCTCACAACAGAGCAGTCACAGACACCCACGGACATATAACTCACTATAACCCTGGAAATACGTGGGGTTATGTCTTGTCATCTGGCAGAGGAACAGCAGTCAAAAGTGCACAAGCAAAGCTGGTAATAACAGGTCGGGCTGAGAAAAAACAGAGCCGGCTCTGACACGTTCTGTCTCTGTGGCCGGGCTCCTTAACTCCCCGCTTCTCTCCATGTCTAGGAGCAGAGTAACAGCAGCCCCTGGCTCCCCAGCACTTGCTCACGCTGACTATTAGTTCGTAACACTTCAAACGCCTACCACTGTAACACGGAGCAGATCTGGGGCTCCACACCAAAAGTAAAAGCTGAGCAGGAGGAAACTGAGGAAGTGCTTGAACCACGGAGAATTCCAAGAGCGCCCTGAATACAGGCTCACGCTGCAGCTTTGGTCCGTCTCTGCCAGCCCGCCCTCCACCACCAAGGAAAACGCCTGTACTGGGCCAGGGGCAGAAGCACCCAACAGCCCCGTGGTTCAGGCACTCACTCGGGAAACAGGAGCTATAGGCTCAAGCCCCGGTAGCAAACATGGATTTCTTTACGCAACAGAAAGCAGCTCAGCACAGACAGATTAGAACAAACGCTTTCTGCAACAGCCCAAAGGCTGATTACTGTTACCAGGAGCGTGGGAAAAAGGGGGAAAATGACCCAGGCCCTGGGCATTGCAAAGCAGAGCTCTTGTTCGCAGGGTGCTTGGGAATAGGAGCTGGCTCTGCAGGGCACGGAGAAGCCTTCCCTCAGGAGAGGTGAACAGAAACTGAGTTGTTTCTGTAAAAACGTTTCACTTTTGACCACATAACGTTTTCTGACAAAGTCTCAAAGAATTTTCACTCTCTGCTTCTAGCCCTGGCACAGCAAGAAGCATCAGCAATATCCTGATGACATTCTGCGACACAGCAGGAGCCGCCAAAATACGACCGAGCATGTTTTCTCAACACTGAAACTCAGAGGGGGAGCGGGGAGGAAAACCCTAAGGTTTACCTTGGATTTCTCTTCATCTGTGTCAAAAATAGAATTCTGAGGTCTTGGAGAAGGAGGAGGTAAAATTTTGTCTTCTGGCAATTTGGGGTCTTCTTTTACAATCCCTGGAACGGGTGGCAATATTTGTTCAGTGATGCCTGAGCTGCTGAAACACCAACACTCAACAGCACGCTGGATTTTGTGCCTAGCTCCTTCACCCATCCCCACGAGTTTGCAGAATGAGACAGAGAAGCAAGGAGCTGCCTTCGCACGCACCTCAGACAGGAAGAATTCCCTCTCTCCCTTGAATTAAACAAAACGAGACAGACCAGACTTCCCGGGGGGGAAATGTGACACGGGCGTATCGGTGGGCGCCCTGCCCCTGCTCTGCTGCCACCAGCACCACCAGCTGAGGCACCCCGGCTGCCAGCCTCCTCCGCTGGCCGCAGGCAGGTCGGAGCCGATGCTGCACCACCCCTGGGCAGCCCTGCAGCCCCCTGCAGCCCCCTGCAGCCCCCTTCCCTGTCCTACCCAGCCGGTGCCCGGCCTGCCCCTGTGCCAGCAAGCCCGTGGCTCCCTGGGCAGCTCCTGCAGCAGCCGGCCCTTCGGCACACAGCGGTGCCCTGCAAGTAAGGAACGGATCCAAACCCTGACTTCAGAGCTCTCTGAACCCATCTCTTCATAATCCCAGGAGAGTATTCCAGGGCAAAATTCACTGAATTTATCCCGTACCTTTTCCACACACAATAGGCGTGAGCATTGTGTGAACAGAGGCCACAAGGCTAGACTGATCTTTGACTCAACAAAGCTGTTCTTTGGTAAATCTCTTTAAACAGTCACGTGCACCCTTGAGTACCCCAATAGCCTTGTAAATGTGGCCCTTGTCCCTTTTCCCTTACACAAAAGGTTTTACAAAAAAGCTGAGTCACAAAAGCAGAGGGGACAGATACATGTGATCTGAAGCCACGTGACTTCAAAAGTTAAAAAGGAAGCTGAAATAACAGAACTAAACCTTGTTTCTTCAGCATCTGATAAGCATCCCGGATTTTAACTTCCTGAGGAAACCAGACTGTCCAACTGAATATAATTTCTGTGACTCTTGACTTGACTTTTTCTGAAGACCAGGTTCCATAGTACTTGGAAAAAAAAAAAAAAGGAAAAGGAAAATAAGAAAAAGAGATCAAAACCACAGTTTGTGCCATACAGGACATGTGGGTCTAGCCCCAAGTCGTTTGGGTGCAAAGATCGAGCAGCAGATGGATTCCTGTAACACATCCACAGTGCTGACAACGGCATTCTGCAGGACGTGGAATAGTGTGCATGGCGGTGGTGTGAATGCAAGGAGCATTACCTGTACGGTAATTACATAAATAGGACAACCGAAATGAAACCATTTCAAAGCTTCTCTGATCAGTTACTGAATCTGAAACCAAAAGTATTTTTTTTTCTTTTTTGAATTTCAGTGAAAACGGTTCTGTGCTCAACTTTAACTACTTTCCTTAACTGTTTGCAATGCAAACAGACCTGGAAAAATGAAAACTGAACAAAACTAGAAAGGGAAGTTATCTTTTTTCAGCATTTGGATATTTTCTCTGATTTCTCTTGTTATTGCCATGAGCATTCACTTTGAAGTACTACAAAAACCACCAGGAAGAATGATAAAAAGCACATACAAACTCCCAAAACACAAGGTGTTTTAAACTCATATAACAACTCTTTAGTCAGAACAGCAAACTCACTCTCCAAAGTAATATATTCTTTAAACTTTGTTGTTTCACTGAAATACCTTTACCAAACCTGTGACTGAGAGAAGAGTTTTTGCTGTTCTATTAAACATTTCACTGAAATTGGGGATGCATCCCTGCCATCGAACGGAGGTAATGGAAAATGAAGCCCTTGCAAGTGGCAAATGTGTGCTGTACCCGCTAATAGAGGGAATCGATAACCGGGCTGCTGAGGAGGGTATTTAAGAATGTCTCGGAGCCTGCTGTTTGATGCAAAGACCGACGTGTGAAGATCACACAGTCTGATAAAACAGATCTCTACTTTTCATCAGGAGAGCCACGGTCAGTGCACCATGGTGCATTCCCTCTGAACCCTCCTCACTTAGCTTTTGAAACCGAAGTTCCCATTTCTGATCGTTGCTTCTCCTCTCAGGAGGCAGAGATGACACTCAGGGAGAGAAGCGCGCCACAGCAGGGGGCAGCAATGAATGTGCTCCCAGCCAGAACACAAGGTGAAGTAAACGTGTCCCATTTGCTACGTCCAGCGTAACCGCAACCACCTACCTTGGGGGAAAGCACTTTAATCAGCTCATTCAGAAACCTGAATTTTGCTATTTCATTGTGAAATTTCTCGCCGCAGTTATTCACACACGTCTCCAGCACCTGCAGAAAACAAACCGGTACAAACAGAAACTGCACACAAAAGCCTTGGGGAATTTTAAGAAAACTTGCTGTTAAGATACAACATCCAAGAGCTTTCTGGTGCTGCCTGCACACACACAAGATACTAAGGAAGCTGTACACCAAAAGTTTCTTTCCTTCACCCAACGGTCCTAAGCAGCACACTTACAACCATCTGCTCTGTTCTCCCCATCACTATCTTTTAGACCCACTGACCCCATGGCAAGACCACAGCCGAAACAAGAGCTGCAGAGCTCTTAAGTACCTCAGCACAATGCTGTGGGAAGAGCAACGGGAATTACTCCCTCCACTGTGCCCTGGGTTCTATATCCATAGGGCACTGTAAAGAAGCGCACATAAAAGAGAGACGTCCAAGAGAAGAAGACCAGGCAGCTGCACTGTCCCTACCCCACAAACTGCATTTCCAAGTAACTACTGCCTCTCCTCGCACGTGGGTGAAAGCGCTTACTGTGAGAGCATGGAGAGCTTCCATCTCCTGGGGTGACTGTATTTTATGTGCCAGCAGCCTCGGTGCAAGCGATGGGCTGGGGAGCAACAGAAGCACGTCAGACAATGCACTGGTTCCCCCCCCCCCCCCCCCCCCAAAAAAAAAAGTACTGCTAATTGTGCCCTGCAGAGGAGCAGTCACCAGATGCACGACGTGCCACGTCACAGGGCTGGCCTGGGGTCCCTACACGCACGGGGTGAGATGGGCAGATGTAAGCAGCCCGTGGTGCCCCAATGCCAGAGGCTGTCCTCTCAGAAGCGAGCCCCTGGGTCAGGCCGGGTGCTTTGCTGGGCAAGCACCTCAAGAACCGGTCCTTTGGTGCCAGAAGCTTTGACTTCCAGCCCAGCGCAGAGGCCGGCTGGCGAGTGGGGACGCTGCTGGGGGTGCCGGCAGCCGGGCTCCGGGTGGACGGGCGGGAACTGGCGGCCACCGAGCTGCGACAGCTCATCTGTTTAATGAGCTCCTGCTCCTCTCACCAACCGCAGACTGCCGGCGGGAAGGCGGGGAGTCACCGGGGACATCTCCCGGGTCTGGGGGGCAGCTGGGGCGGGGGTCGGTGGGGACAGCCCCGCAAAGCCCCGCGGCAGGCACCGGCCGGGCTCGCGAAGGCGCGGAAGGCAGGAGCCGCTGCCTGCAGGAGCACGGGGACGGGGAGCCCGGCCCCGCCGCCCAGCCTCTGAGCAGCTCCTCGCTGCAGCAAACTGACCCGGCTCCAGGCCGGCCCCTTCGAGGGGCAGCGCCCGGCCGCCTCGGGGCTCCCCCGGCTACGGTGTGCGCGGCTCGCTCCGAGCCCGGCACCGAGGCGAGCTGGGGCAGCCCTGTGCCGCCTTACCCGGCCGTGTCCGCGTTCACCTGCTCGCAGAACCGCTGGATGCACTCCCACTTCTCCCCGGGGACGCTCGGGTCGGTGGCTTCATCTTACGCGGGGGAAGAGGAAAGGTTTCGATGTGCGCGGGGGGCAGCGAGCGGCGCACGGCAGGACCCCGCTCAGCCCGCGGCGGGCGGCCCTCGGGGGCAGCCGCACACCGCCGGTGCCTGCCGCCGGGACCCCGGAGCGGCGGCCGCGCGGCCGGGCCGCCCCCCCCCCCCCCCCCCCCCCCCCCCGCAGGCACCCGGCGGCGGCGCCGCGGCGGCGGTCCCGGCCCCGTTCCCACCCCGTCCCGTCCCGCCGCCCCCTCCCCACCTCCCCCGGTGTCCCCGCTCGTGGCGAGGCCGCCCCGTGCCCGTTCCCGGCCCCACGCCCCGTCCCGGTGCCGCGCTCACTGAGCCACCGCTGCAGCTGCCCGGTGCCGTCCATGGGCCCCCAGCGCCCCGCCCCGCCGCAGGGCGGGCAGGAAGCGGCGCGGCCGGGCACGGCCCCGCGGGGCGGCCCCGGGGGGAGCGGGGCGGCCCCGTCCCAGCCCCCCGGAGAGCTCGGCCCAACGTCCCCGCTCCGTGCGACCCCCCCCCCGGCGGTGTCCCCCCGGTGCCAGACTCCCCAGGGCCCGCGGGTGCTCGAGGCAAACCGGGCTGCCACCGGGGCCAGCCCCGCTTCCCGTCCACGCGGTCTCGGTGTAAGTGCTGGTGAGAGTCTGCTTTATCCCAGCCCGAAAACCCGGCCGTGTCCACAAGAGGAAAGCACGAGCACAGACCTAAAGCTGCATTCAGCTCCTCCGCCACATGAGCTGGCTTTCACTTGGCACAGAGACGTACAGACCCGCAAACATCATGCATGATCCAAAGCCCCCCTCACGCGATCAAAGATAATCGTGCTGTCACCAAAAGGTGCAAGTCTAAGACAAGGACACAAGGTGCCTGTGCCATCTGAACTCCAGGGTTAGCCCCCCAGTCATTTGTCTCGTATCAGCTGGACAGTGCTTTGCGTATCCTTCTGCACACTTCTCTGGGTCCCAGGGTTACCATCATCTCCGCCACGCTCGGTCCGTGCTGAAACACACAAGAAGTCATTGTGCGAATGGAAACTTACACTTTTCAGTACAAGCGTCTGCATCATCAGGCAGGAAGCGACGACGTGATTAGCTATCAGATTGCTGTTATACCAAGGACAGGGTTTTTCTTAGCAATCTCAAAGCAAGATTTTTTTTTTCCTCCCAAAGTACTAAAATACTGACTGCCAAAATACTAAGAACGATCAAACAGAACCAAAAAGACAGCTGGTCCAGAAGTTCTTCTAACTTCACATTTGTGACCATCACATTCATGCCTTAACAATTTCTGCCTTCCTGAAACTTTCAGAGCAGCCTTTCTTCCAGAACTGCACATCAGTACTTTCACTCGTACCAGCCACTGCTGTCAATTCTTGCAGGATGTGCAGCCAAAATACCGGTATCTTGGTATCAGCGAGAAGATAGCTGTTTAACAAAAATAAAAAACCACAGCCACAAAAAGAGAAGGGCCCAGTCTCAGAACTCTTTTTTTTTTTCTTTTACCTGTTGTCCACTGAGAGCCAGGCGAAGGAGCTTCATCATGCTGCTGTACTTAGTCTCCCTGGTTTGCTTCTGAAGGTTTCTGAGGTCTTTGTTCAACTCCTCCATGGTCAGAACAGCTGCTTGTCTCGTCATAAGCCTTTAGGGAAGAAGATGCCCTTACAGGGGACATAGAGCACACAGGACTCCTACCCAGAAGCATCTAGTGCCGTAGAGAACTGCCAGCTGCCTCAGGCTGGTTTTGCAAGATCTGCTGGCAATGCAGTTCAAGGTTTTCTCTCCTGCCCTCACAGAACTGCAGAACGCCAGCTAGAGACCAAGAAATGGAAGCCAGAAAATCCCTTGATGAGCTTTTCAGAAGTGACAGTGATTCTGACTGCACAGGGACTGGGTTAATCCAGAGACCCAGGAGTTTGGTTATGTGATCCGAATACACTGACCAGAAGCGCCTTGCTCTGCTCCAGTCAGACGCTACAACGGACAGAAGCACAGATCTGGGGCATGGGAAAACCCTGACGGAGCTTTCTTCGTTAGCACCGTGTGGGCACACAAACTCTGTTTGGTGCTTTACAAAATCTAGGCACAACAATTCTTGCTTAAGAGCTCTAACGTAAGCGTTCCTGCTGGTAAGCGGCCTTTCGGTTAAGGACACTCAGAACTCCTCCCCGGTCACTAGCACGGCACGCTCTGAAGTCAACCAAACCAAATGAAAACCGTGAGCGTGTCCAACAGGAGTAGAGCAGCCAGGAACAATGCCCTGGGGCAGACAGGTGGGCGCGTACAGAGCTGGAAGGAGACACTTACCCTACGACTAGTTTTCCTATGTCATCTGCTTCTGCAGAAATGGCTTGTAGCTGCTCTCGGGACACCGAGGGCCTAACCCACAAGTACGTATAGTCACACGACACCAGGTTCTTCAGGAGGGTTATGTGACCCTGGAGGAAGAAAGCAAAGCTGTCAAGACTGAGGCCAAGGTGAGGAGGGAGGTAACTTCTGTTCTCTGGACTTCACAATTGAAGAGGGTCCACGCACACCGCTGCCTTGCACTTTGTACCTGCTCACAGAAACATGAACTGCTGACATTTCGGCTGCTTAGTTTTTCCGCAGCCGTTACTAGCTGGTGTGAACAAGGGCACAAGAGCAGCCTGCGGGGCTGCTCTACGAGTCCTGCTCAGCCACATGCAGCTGACTCAGAGTTCAGCCCTGGGAAGTGGCTTGCCACACTCATCGCTGCCTCTCATGAGACACGTAGGAAGTCACGTGGCCGGCCCTGCGCCTGCTGCCACAGCCACCCTGGTGCTAACAGGCAGGGACTTTGCTTGTCCTTTTAAGAACACTTTATTCTCTGCAAGGAATTCACCAGATGCCACAGCAGCATCCCAGGGGCAGGCTGGGAAACCGCTGGCTTCACCCTCTTTGCTGACACTGGGAAGAGCCACGGTATCTTCCATCCTCTCCGCAGCCTGCGCTGCCCGTTCCTTAGGTCAGCTAACCACACCACCGCGTTTGTGGTTGTTCCCTTGAACTGGCAGTGACAGCCACCTGCTGTTTGCGGGCTGCAGAGCTCAGGTCAAAGCAACGCCCAGAACTCAGCTGAGTCTCCACGGAGGAATCCCACAAAACCACGGCATCCCACGCTCCAGCACTGCCCGAAGCAGTAACACATCGCTGCCACTGTTCATACTTTTCTCATCAGGAGGACTTGCTCCACGTACTCCTTTTCTAGAACCTCTTTATCCATTTGCTGATCCCCATAGGCATGCTCCACCAGCAACTGCAGCTCCCGAATTAGCTTCTGCCGTAGCTCTTCATTCTCAATGTGGCGAGTGAGGTGCACCCTGTGACAAAAAATTGCTTTTAGACTGCTCTGGGTTAGTTCAAAGCTCATGATCTCACAGCGCTTACCAATCAGAACTGCAGACCTGCTAGAAAAGCAACAGCACACCCCCAGCCAGACGTCCCACGACAGACTATTCAGATTTAACGTTACCGCTGCTCTTTGTACCTGTTGAATTCCGGGAGTTTCTCAAGATCCAGGAAGGCAGAATGGGTTGTAATTCTGCTGATTTCAAACTGCGAGATCAGCTCCTCCAGAGTCCTCCCCATCTGCTTCTCTGCAACATAACCCAACGAGGTTATGACACGCATTCGCTCTCCAGCAGAGAACTAGAGTCACTGCTTTTCCTTGCAAACCACAGGCTCAGCACTGGTGCAGCAGCACAGCCAAGGAGTGACAGAGGAGGGCTGCCTTCCGCGTCGCTGATCGGAAGCAGCGACATACGAGGAGGGAACTTGTGGCAGGCATGCACGGGAAGTTGCCCTCTTTGGACGAGCAGACTCTGTGAAGGAACTAGGAACTGGGACATTCTGCTTGGCTCTGTTACACCCTTCAGTGAAACACCCCTCGCATCTTTCAGCCCAGCAGAAGTAACACCTGGCCAGGAGGCTTTGCTGTCCAGTAAAGGTTTAATTCCCAAGCAAAGTTCCTGAAGCGTAAGTTCATGCAATAGTCACACAGCAAGAGGAACAGAAGGAGTAACTAAGTCAACCTCTCGTGGTCTTTCAGGTTAATCAAGAAGTGTGATTATTTATTACTTGTTACTTGACTGCAATCATTAACCACAGAGTACAAGTTTTCCCAAGAGTTTGCAGAAGGCTTCTTCACCTTGAGAAGGTTGTCCCCAGCAGGAAGTCATTAAGCTTTAGACTCCACTTAAATGGCTACCCAGGGACAGAAACACTCCCACCATCCCAGGCCACCACCCAGCCCTTCCCAGGAGCCCTGGCAGCATTTCAGCGACAGAAGCTCCTTCAGACTAGTTGCTTGACTACTATTTCCTGATCCTTTCAAACACTGTCAGAATTCTTCAGTACTGGAATAAACCCAGCCCTTTGCCCAAGGTCAGCATCACGAGGAATCCTAGCAAGTGCCGAGCCTGTTCCCCTTACCTGCGAATCCAGAGCCACAATTGGTGACCATGTCCAGCAGAGCCTCTGGCAAGTAGCCATCCTGAGCAAAACGCTCCAGAAAGATGTCCCCCTGCCTTTTCGACAGCTTAGCTCCTTCTTTGTTCAGAAGCAGCGGGAGGTGACCAAACTGAGGGGGATCCCAGCCAAAGGCTTTGTAGAGAAGGAGGTGCTTGGATGTCGAAGTAAGCCACTCGGTTCCTCGCAGAACGTGGCTGATGGCCATGTAGTGGTCATCCACCACGTTTGCCAGGTGGTAGGTGGGGAAGCCGTCCCCCTTCAGAATCACCGGATCGCCTTCCACCTCGGCCACTTCGTGCTTGCTCCAGCCGTAGACCAGGTCCTGGAAGGGCTCCACGCCCCTCTCCAGCCGGAAGCGCACCACCCAGTCAAGGCCCTGCGACAGCTTCTCGGCCACCTCTCTGGGCGTCAGGTGCCGGCAGCGGTTGTCGTATCTTCGAGAAAGGAGAACGGAGGTCTCAGGTTAGCACACACTGACCCCAACCACGCTTGCATTCGATTAAATCTAAACAAATTCATGAATTTCAGCTGTGGTCTGCCCAATACACGTCCAGTCAGCTTCTCATCTCTGGACGTTACTCCCCTCAGCTCCTGAGGGCTCAGGGACTACAATCCCATCGCACACACCTCGTCCTAAGCGACCGGGTGCGCACAGCACAGAGGCAACGACCCAGGGAAGAGGGCTGCCTACCGCGGGGTTTGCAGGTTCCGCAGCGCCTCCTTCTTCAGCAGCTCCAGGCGCTGAGGGGTACAGAAGCAGCGGTACGCCGCGCCCCGCTCCAACAGCACCTCGCATGCCTGCCTGTACAGCTCGAGCCTCTGTGACTGCTGGTAGGGTCCAAACGCGCCGCCGCGGCGAGGGCTTTCGTCAGGGGCTATACCTGAAACACCCACACAGCGGGACATGAGAAGGCAGAGGCATCGGGGTGCGGGGTGCTGCGTGGGGAGTTAAGGCAGAAAGAAACACCTAAACCCAGTAAATGCTTGGGCAGCTCCGATACGTGACCGGGAGCAAAACTTGGTCGGGGGGACATACAAAGGGTGCTTCCTATCAGAAAGGACATCGGTACTGCGAAAATACAGCTGAGGGCTTGGCCAATTGTTTCACCTGCTCCAGGACTGCCACTCAACAGCAGAGTTCTTCAAAATGTACCTGTCTGCGGAGGCACCCGTGGAACCCGGCTGTACGTTTATTGTAACTGCTCGCCCTAGAATTCCCCTGGCCTTCAGCTCTTCGACCCAAAAATAAGCAGAAGGCTCCGAAGGCAAACTGGCACCTTCGGACGCCGCCTGGCGAACACCGCACGCTCAAGCAATCCGCCTACCGCAGGGTTTGTCAGGGGGGGCTGCGAGCGCCCACCGCTGCCGAGGCACGAGGCGCACGGCCGCTGTCGGACCCGCCCCGGCCTCCCCCCGCCGCTACCTGCCCACTCGAGCATCTCCTCGATGCCGTCGGCGGCGCCGGGCAGGGCCCGCTGCCGGTCGGTGTCCTCCACGCGCAGCACGAAGGCGCCCCGCCGCTGCCTGGCGAAGAGGAAGTTGTAGAGCGCCGTGCGCAGCCCGCCCAGGTGCAGCCAACCTGCGGCGGGGACGCGCGGGGCGGTCACGGCGGGGGCACGGCCGGGCGGCGCTGCCGCGGGAGGCCCCGGGGCGCCCGCGGAACGCCCGGGGGCCGCCCCCCGCCCCGGCCCGTACCTGTGGGGCTGGGCCCGAACCGCACCCGCGGCCCCGGCCCGGCCGCGC
>NC_048906.1:723988-735348 GCF_011077185.1 Oxyura jamaicensis
TGCCACTTCCGCCCTCGATCCCAGCCAATCACGGAGTGTTTCCGCCCTCAGTGCCGGCACGTCCTGCAGGCCACTTCCGTCCTCAGGGTCCAGCCAATCACGGCGCCACATCCGCCCTCAGTGCCGGCTCCATCCCGCCGCGCCCCTTCCGCCCGCAGCGCCCGGCCAATCACCGCGCCCGCCGGCTCTGGGGGCGGGGCTCCCCGTAAAGGGACCGCTGCCCATTTCTCGCCGCGCGGGGCCTCAGCGCCGGGACGTGTAAGGGCCGGGCCGGGCCGGGAAGCGGCTGCGGGGCGGGGAGGGGCGGGGCGGGTCCGGGCCGTGCTACGGGTGCCGGCGGGGCCCACAGCTCCCAGCGGCGGGCGCTTCCCGGCGCGCCCCGCGGCAGATTGTACACAATCATCATGGCCGCCGCCGCGCCAGGTAGGAGCGGGCGGCCCGGGGCTGCCGGGGGCTGCCCGGGGCGGCGCGTGCGGCCCGGGACGGGGGGCGTGGGGCCGGGGCCGGGGCCGGGGCTGGGGTCGCGATCGCGGTCGCGGTCGCGCCCGGTGCCACGGCCGCCCGCCGAGCCGTGCCGAGGCGTTCGGAGCCGAGCCGAGCCGTCCCTTCCCGTGCGCTCCCCCCCAGGTGCCGAGGGCCCGGGCATGGAGGCGGAGGCTGCGGGCTGCGGCGGGGAGGGCGGCTCTCCGGCCGCGGGGCGCTCCCCGCAGGGCGAGGGGCGCCGGCACCCCCCGGCCTCCGTCAGCAACGGCGGCGCCGCGGAGAGCGGCGAGGAGCTGGTGGAGCTGAAGGTGATCTGGAACAAGAACAAGTACGACGTCAAGTTCCGCCTGGACGGCACCGGCGCCGACCTGAAGCAGGAGATCCACTCGCTCACAGGTCGGTGGGGGCGGCCCCGCGCCCCGCGCCGCGGCCGGGCCCCCCGGTAACCCCCGCCCTGCCTCGCCTCGCCCGCAGGCCTCCCGCCCGCCATGCAGAAGGTGATGTTCAAGGGGCTGCTGCCCGAGGAGAAGACGCTGCGGGAGATCAAGGTGACGAACGGCGCCAAGATCATGGTGGTGGGCTCCACCATCAACGACGTGCTGGCGGTGAACACGCCCAAGGAGGCCGCCCAGCAGGAGGTCAAGGCCGAAGAGAACAAGAAGGAGCCGCTCTGCAGGCAAAAGGTTGTTGGCGTCTCCGTAACCCCGGGGGGGCAGAGCCGCAGGGCTCGCGCGGTTCTCCTGCAGGCTCTGCAGCTGCCTTGGGGCCCTCGGAGCGGGGCAGGGGCTTTGGTTGGTGTGGCCGAGCGTGACGAGACGAGCTCCGTGTGGAGAGGCTCTCGCAGCAGAGAAACGCCCGGCCACGCGCAGCCGGGGGCTGAGGACGCCCCTTGTGCTGCTGCCAGGCACAGCCTAGCGTTTCGGGCAGGAAACGTTAAATAGTGGAAACGCTTTGTGGTTGTTAGCTCAAACACGGCCAAAGTTAATTATATCTAAAAACTAATTTTGGTTGACACAAAAAAACTTGGTTTCTAAAAACTGCTTTTAAGTGGACACCAAGAGAGCAGTTCCCCCAGCTGCCCGAGCGCTGCAGGGAACGTGGGTGTTGAATTTTCCCCTCGCGTCGTGAAGCGTTGCCTCCTGGTAGGAAGCGAAGCACGGTGCTGCCAGGCTTGTTTTGGTGGCTGTGCTGCAGTATGGTGGGCTGATAAAGGACTTTCAGCTCAAGGTATCGCCAACCCCTCTCAAAATAAATTTAAATAACAATTAAAATGTGCACCGTTGATCTACAACCTTTATGAGACGTGCTTTTGTTTTTCTATAATTTATCATAGTTCACGTTCACTCTAAGTTCCATCATTGTTTAAAGGTACTCAGCAACTTACGAGCTGTGAGCATGTTTGTCTTAGTTACTAGTGCTCTAATCTGGCCTGGTTTGCTGCTGTGTTGCGGTCTGTTGCTCTGCCAGTTGTGAGGGGTTTTCTGCCATTCACTGAATATAACACTTGACTGTTAAAACTGGCTTGCCAAATGCCAACGATGTGGTTCAGCATGTACGATGTTAAAGTGAGGCGTGGGGTTTGTATAGACATAATGTAAACGCGTCTCCTACGAAGGACGTTACCGTTTGCGTCACACTGGGATTTTATTCACCTACATAATTTCTTTAGACTCTCCTAGGAAGTGCTCGTTAACTTTGAAAATTAACTGTTTCCTGTGTGATAAGTGACCGGCTGGTTTTTAACTGTCTCCTGGCGCTGCTGGGTTCCGTTCCGTTCAGGGTGCGTTAGAAGTAATGTGAACAACTCTCCGTAAATTCTAACTTCTGCTTTTACCTTGTAGCAACACAGAAAAGTATTGGATAAAGGAAAACCCGATGATGTGATGCCTTCTGTTAAAGGTGTCCAGGTAAGTAAACGAGCACTTGAGACGGTGCCGCTGTAGAAAAGAGAGGGCTTGTCTGTGGTTGGAGACCTTTCTTTGATGCTTCCACCTTTCCTTTTTGTCTTAGTAGAAAACTTGGAAAACAAATCATCCTTATGCTTAAACAGCTAAAAGGACGAGTCTCCTGTCGGTGTTTCACCACGACTTACTGTGCTGCTTTTCTTGTAGGAGCGCCTGCCAACAGTGCCATTATCTGGCATGTACAACAAATCGGGGGGGAAAGTAAGACTGACCTTCAAACTTGAGCAAGACCAGCTATGGATTGGTACAAAAGGTGAGCGACTCTAAAACTCTGAGATGAATAACTGATGTTTGGTGTGTAAGTGATTTGTGTGAACTAGAAGGTTTCTGAAGTGATTAAATTGTGTTTGGGGAATGATATTGACGTTTTATTACCTCAGAACTAAATTTTGCTGCTGCTTCTCAAATGTCATTCTCTTGTGTTATCGGACATGGGTTAATATTTCATTGCTGTTCTTGAAAAACACGAGTGCAGCTGTGCCAGTAGACGTGGGTTCCAATCCACTATTCATAGGTCCAAATATAAATTACAATATTTGGCGTTTCTAACGTATCTCAGAAGTACTTCATAAACATTGGTTTGGTGCCAGCATCACACAGCGGCTCCGTGACTTGGCTGAGACTCAAAAGAGAATCGTAGAACTGGGAGTAAGAGTAGGAGTGCTGGCATCTCTGTCGTTATTTGTCCTTCCAACCAAAATCAGCTGGGTGTCTTGTTTCAGTGATGTACAACTGCAGAAACTATGGCATGTGTTGCTGTGCAGAGGAATCAGTTTACCGTCTTGAGTGGTGCCAGGAGGAGCTGGAAGTGCTGTGGTGATAACATGCATTGCTGAGGACGTCTCAGATAATCCCCCTGCCTCCAAAGGAAGCCTTAGTCTGACCAGGATGGGGCAATGCTATATTGATGAGCAAGAAGAATAGAAGTGCTTGCTCACTGTCCCAGTAAAGTAACCTAATTGGATGGTAATGTTAGCTTTGGATGGCACCTCCAGCTGCTACGCTATTTCCAAAGTAAGCAGAAATCTCTGAAGTTTTTGACCTTTCCTATGTAGGACAGACTTGATTGCGACCTGGAAGGCTTTCTGTCTTTAAAATCTCCATTGGTACGAATTGCAGCCAGATCTCTTAGGCTAGGTGACAGACACGCTGCATTTTTTCCTCTATAGCTTGGGTGGATGGTTTTTTTTCCTACTGATAACATGTTCCAAATACGTGAGTAGTACTTAGGTAATTAATCCTTTCCCCTCACCTTCTAGACCAGTTTCAAGTTCAGTATTTCTGAAGTGTTCTGGATCAGTGTTTCTTAAGCTTTGAAATTTGATTCTCCTTATAGCCCTCTGTCTTTAATATAACCTGTTTCCCTACTTCCCCAAATTAGCAGCGGCTTACTTCCTTTAGGGACTGGTTATAATTGCTGGCTGTTGGTGAGAGGAAAACTTCCTGCTCTGAGAAATTCATGGTAGATGCCAGCGCATAAGGGCTAGAAGAAACACAAGCAGCTGTTAACGTAGCTTTTGTTGTTGTGGCTCTTTTTTAACTTGGCAGTCTTGGAAAACTGAAACTGATTTGTCCCGTACGCAGCCTCCCTTTGCTCCCCACATCGCACTGTACATTTTTGTAGCCTTAGGGCCGATAAGGGCACGTGTTTCTCAGTTGCTCCATATACTTCTCATATAGTCACTGGTAGCTGGGTTTGTCTGTTGCTGAGATGTTGCGAGAAGTAATTCAATTGCAGGGTGATAAATGAGTGCAAAGTAGGATTTCGCTCCGTGAAGGAGTTGCAAGTCTCCCAGGGATAGTTTAGGGTCAGCTTAGTTACAGCACTGAGGTGGAGAATACTCGTCTTCGCAGCCCAGACTGAGTATGTTTATCTCCCCATTTACCTTTTTAAGTAGGCGTGTGTTTTTTCTGGTTCACAAGAAGTAATTATGTGGATCTAAGGAACGCTTTGTTCAGTTTATGGTTTTCTCTGTCTGATGTGCAAGAAGGTAATTTTAGGCTGACGCTGAAGGCTGGGGCTGAAAGGGAGCTTCTTGAAGTTAGGGCTTCAGAAAGAAGTGGGAACGTAACCGAGACAGAAAATCTCCTGAACGCTACACCTTGTCGTTCTTGTTGGTTGCTTCTGGCTGGCTGACCTTAGTCTATCATGTAATTGTAGTCATCTTTTTTTCTTTCAGTTTCCTTTTTCTTCTTCCTTTCCCTACTTACACAGGAATGTTTCCTTGCCTGTGCTCTTATAGTAACAGCTGAGCACTGCCTCGGGTTAAAACCAGAACTGGACCTCAAAGGGCCAGCTGGCCTCTCTTGCCTCAGCTTCTTTCAGCCTTGTCATTTCTGTAGAGCGTAGTGCAATCCTTGACAGTCCAGGTGTAAGTGTTCAGGACTAGCTCTAACTACGGTGAGCAATCCTGCTGGCACGGGCGGAGTTCCTTAGGGAGAAACACGAAATTTCCCCTCGGTGAATTTCAGGCCCAAATCAGGTTCACCGAAGTACTTTCTGTGATGCAGAGATATCACAAGGTGAGGAACTGCGCGGTTTGGGACTCCTTTACACCACTAGCACACCAGCTGGGGGCTGTGTGGCAATGTGGAAGATGTTCCTCTCAGCAGCAGGTACCCAAAGTTCACCCCAGTGGGAAAGCCTGCTGACACCTGAGGAGCTTTTGGGAATAACGGAGGTGGTTTTTGACGTTAGCATGACATACATCTTCCTCATACGTCAGAAATAATACTTTGATCAATTTTAATGTAGAGAGAACAGAAAAGTTACCCATGGGGTCCATTAAAAATGTGGTGAGTGAACCTATTGAAGGACACGAAGATTATCACATGATGGTAAGTAATGTCTCTACTTTAATAATATTCTAGTTACTTCATGCAAATACGCAGGAGGAAGGCTTTCAAAATAGAGCAAGTCTGGGACTGATAGCAGTACCAGCCTCACCTGCTGTGGAATGTCAGAATGTCAACATTGTCTGCTGTCAAAATGTAAATATTTGGGGTTGCATACTGGATATCTGCTACTCTGTGGAACTCTGGGCTGATCTCACACGAGTGGTAGTGCCATTTAACGTCCTTCATCTCTTGACTGTTAGAGCAGTGTAAAAATACTCACGCTATAACATAATTTCATAATGTTAGCGATATTTTCCTGTATCCAGTTTAATTTCTGGTTTCTGTTCCATTTAAATAACAGGCCTTGCTGGTGGTTTAAAAAATAAAGTGATTTGATTCTGTAATATTTTTTCACACTTAATTTTCTGAAAACCTGGTGTTGGTTGTAGAAAAGTAACACACTTAAGAGCAGTGCTAATTCTACGGGCTGTTTCTTTCGAGGTTTTTCTTCATGTACGCTACAGGAATTGCAGTAACTAACTTCTAAAGTTGAAGTAATTTCCTTATATTAGCCTGCCTCCTTTCTTTAGGGGAGGAGAGGGGAAATGTTGTACCTTACATCCATTGTCTGAGGAGGGAGCTGATCTGGTCTTTTATCAAATACTTGTTCTTTGATCGCTGATATAAGAAAATGTCCTCTTCCAAAAATGATACAATAATCATTCCAAAACAAGGGTAGAGGTTATTGGCATGCCGTAATGCTCCTCTCCCATTCCTACTTACATAAGTAAGAGAGTAAGACATGCTGTCTACTTAGATAGACAAATTAAAACTGAGATTTCATTTTTTAAAACACGTTCGTTGTCTTAGTTCCTGTTTGACTTCCTAACTCTGCATAATTTCTTTAGAGACTTATCTTTGAGGATTAGATTCAGTCTTCCATAAGTTCCTCGTGTTCTTGAAACTGGCCAAGAGAGTTTGTTGCAGCTGTGATAAAGGAAAGAGCTCATCACTTAATTGGTTCTTTGCAGTTGTTTCTCAGAGGAATGTTTCCTTTAATGGCATACCAAATCTGTGTAGAGCACACAACCCCCCTGAAAGAGGCCATACCCATAGCAGACTTGTTTGTTTTTTGTAGCGGGTAAGACGTGTGTCCAGTCTGGTATAAGCTGTTCTGTTTTCCATATGTAAATGTTGTCGTTTTTAACTTTGCAGGCATTTCAGCTGGGCCCAACAGAAGCATCTTACTACTGGGTCTATTGGGTACCAACTCAATATGTTGATGCAATCAAAGACACGGTGCTGGGAAAGTGGCAGTATTTTTGAAAGCACGCTCACCTCTGGCACAGGAAAATGACACAAAGCTAAGGACACTGCTGGGAGAGGCCTCCAACATCCCTGGATGTGATAGTCCTGGAACTTTTATTAATAAAATATGATAAACGAGGCATTGATGGAAGCCAGAGGTGATGTTCTTTCACCATTAGTTTACTTTTAACTTAAATTTCACCATCCCTTTTCTGCAGTCAGCTTCAACCATATTTAAAGCAAATACAGTGGAAATCAATAAATCTTAATTCACAAAATACCGTGTGTAATACACTTAAATCTGCTGAGAGTTGATCTTCCAATTTAGTTTTAAAAAGTAAATATTATGATGTATTACTGAGGATTTTTTACATGGTTTGAACAAAAACAGATATTTTCATAACCTTTCAGTTACAAGCATTAAACTTAATTTAGTTACTTGGTTGTGACTGAGGATCTCAGAAACAGTTCTTAAATAATAAACTTTAAACAGTATGCAAAGTCAATGTTTAGTAAGCCATATTCTGCTGGCCCTTTTATTTCAGGTTTGAATCTTTGGTAGCAAAACTCTAATTTTGTTTCCGTAAACCCAAAGATGCCGTGCGCTCTCTCTCCCTCTCTCAGCTCTGGGTTGGTAACTCTGTGTGGCGTGTTTGGAGCAGGCGAATACCACTGTGGGTATTTTATCATCGCCGTGACCCAGTGCTGCTTACTGTCCCATTTCGTGCCACTTTGGTGGTTTTCCTCTCACGTGCACACCTTCCTGCTCCTTTTTTTACCTCCTGCCTGGGGTGCTACGTTTTGGGAGCATTCTCTCGATTGTGCGTGTTGCAGTCCGGAGTCGTTTTGCAGCTGTGGGTGCGACACTCACCCGTCCAACTGGAAAAAGCAAACACAACTCCAGGGTGCGCTGCCTGCCGCTGTCTGACGGGAGCGTTCTGAAGGAGTAACGCAAATCTCGCAAAGGAGGCGAACCAAAGAGACCTTCCCGTCCTGCTTTTTGTTGGGAGGAGGGCAGAGGTGGGAGAGAGAAGCTCCGATGCCATTTCCCGTTCCGAATAACAGCAGTAGTCTTTTGTGACCTGGATTTGACCGTTTAAAAGTATCGTATTCGGTGAATCTTACCCAATGAGGGGTATCTGTCCAGCAACTAATTTTTGAAATTTAAATTACCTTTCAGCTTTTCTTTTCTCAAGTTTACAGTAAGTTGTTCTTGCACCTAGGTCTGTCGGAAATACTGCTCCTTGCCTTTGGTTTGTGATATTCTGTGTGTCATCTCAGCAATGACCGTGCCATTTATCTCAGGTTTTCTGAATGGACCTTTCAGTCCTGAAAAGGTGCACAACCGTAACAGATTGTATCGTGCAGTCAGACTGAATCAGTCTTGCTGCGTGTTAAACCTGCATCTAACAGATCACTTTTTTTTTGTAACACTGTGGGCTTGGTGTTAACTCATACAAGTAGCTCAACGTTTTGTGAAACTCACTTAGAAATATCCTTTTACGAATAGTTGAGCTTAGTATATTCCACGTCCTTTTTTCACTTTCCTTGAAATAGCCCAGTTGAAACTCAGCAGGTGCAAATTCCCAAATGAGTATTATTTTTTTTGAGGGACTCAGAAAAGCGTTCATTGTATGGTGTGTTACGGTTGCGTGTTTACCTGTAGACTCTTGATGGCAACATGAGCGGCTTTTGTTTTGTATTTTCAGTTAGAACATCCATGCAATACGACTTCTAAGGTGTTTCATATCCTACATATAAACTAGTGATGTGCTCGTTACTCTTGTAGCTTGAGGTATTTCCTTTCTGTGTAAAGCCAACAGCAGTGTGTCGTGACGTAAATGCGCGGAGATGGAGCGATCCCTGCAGGAGTGCTGTCAGCTCCCCAGAACCACCCCCTTCCGAGCGCTCGGAGTGAGTGAATGCAAACAGAGGGGCTGCCATCGGTTACTTGGAGTGTACCTACAACTTGAATGCGGCTATCACTTCTTATTTCCTAACTGCCAATCCTGGTGTTAAGGCTTAACTTCACGTTTCAGTTCCTGGTGGGCAGTGTACGCACTACAGTGCTGCATCGTATCTTGTGTGTGTATGGCATATGAGGGTACTTAGTGACGCTATTTCTTCCTGTCACTTGGCTTCACCTTCGCACTTGCCTGCGTTGTTGGTTCTGTGATTATCAGCTTCCACCTGAGCTGCTCAGAGCTGTCTGTACACCCATTCATGCTCCATTTTCCTTTCCTGTTCCTTCGTTGGCCTGCTCCCTGGGAGGACGTGTACCTTAGCTCCAACTCTTCCCCAGAGTTGCCGTGGCTGCCGTGTTCGATGCAATAACGCGGGTGAGTACAGCGCTGCTGGTGCTGCGGGAGGGCACGTACCCGACCGGAGCGCTGTCGAGGCGAGAAGGGCACCCGGGCACGCAGAGCGCTGTAGGAGTTAGCATTCCCTCCTGAGGGCTCTGCATCCCGTACCAGGTACAAAAAGTCATCTCAAAAGAAACGGGATATAACAATTGGTGGTTACAAAGCAGCTTTAAAGGTGAAGAAAAGAATATTATAAACTAAGGCGATCTAACACGTCCTGTTTAGGTGGTACTTTTCTAGTTGAATTTGGTTTGAAAAATGGAATTTTCTTTTTTTTTCTATGTGCAGAGTTTGAATTAAAATACAGGAAAGTGATACTTATCCGAAACGCTTTAACTGGTGTGCGTTGGCGTAATTTAGTAGGTTTCTTGGGAGTTCTTTGACATGAATTTTCCTATTGAACTTAGCAGCATCGCTTTTAAAATCCTTTCTCTTTTGGAATCGTGGAGCTTTATATCTTCTGGTATATACCCATTTTCCAAGGTGATTCTTGGTATTAGTGATCATTAACAGCTAAGAAAACGTTTATTATCTTTAGTTGCACTGTGTCACAGCTTGTCTAGCTAGGGAGCCGTTTCCTAGCCTCTCCCTTGATTTTGGATTTTACTCTCTGATAACTGTGGTGCTCTCCAGAGCAGATTTGCCATAAGAAATGGTTCTGTGGAAAGATGTGATTAGTCCTCGGTAAGACAAATATTATCAGTAAAGTGCAAATGCAGTCAGAATTTTAAGTTGGCTGATGACGATTGTTTGAGAGCCAACGCGTACTCTTCCATAGGAAGTTTATAGTAATATCTGTGGTGATTCCTATGCAAAAGTTGAATTATTTCACTTAAATAACGATGTAATGCCTTTCTGCGGAGATCAGATCCCTGCTGGATATAGATGGAATTCCCCCTGAGTACCACTTTTGGGGTGCTGCTCCTTCCAGCATCACACTCAGTGTTTGCTGATCGGCGATCAGAGCACCCGGCGTGCAGGTGCGGGTTGCAGCAGACCGCAGGCAGTGTCCCCACGCCGAGGTGGCAGCCCATGCCCGGGCAATCTGTCGTCACTCCCCTCACCAGCGGTGTGCAGGAGCAGGAACTGCCCGCGAGGAGACCGCTGCGGTAACGGAGCTGCTTGGAGCCCTTTGCCCATGGCGCGCTGAAGCACTGCACCTGCAGGCCATTCTTTCACTTCTCCGTGCCCCCTGCTGCGGGGTTCCTGTTCCTCTCCTTGTTGAGAGTTTGGTGTTCCTTCTGCCATCTGCTTCTGCGTTCTGTGTGAGCAGCTCCTGCGTATTCAATTAGGGATACAAAAGGGTGTCCTTACACCTTGTGTGGGTTTGAACACAGACTGCATCTTGCGTGAAAATACTTGCAGGTTTTTCATATCGAGCTTAAGATTAAAGTAAATTGTTCATGTCCGCTAGTGACACGGTTTGATGAGAAATGTATAACCAACGTACAGATTATCATGAAAAAGAGGAGGTGATCCGAACTGAAAGAGCTAGATGAACTGTTAGCATGCAGTACGTTAGAGCTGGCAACACACGCACACAGCCTGTTAGATTTTATACTTGACGCTGTTTGTACCCAGTGCTTCATACTTCAAGGTCCAAAGAAAACCAATTCACTTGCAGTGACGCCGTGCGGGTGCCGTGTTTGGGCAGTGCTCTGTTCCGAGCTGCCCTGGCTGCGGTGCTCCCTTCAGGTGCCGGTGGTGCAGCCGCGGGCACAGGCACGCTCTCAGCAGAGCCCAGGCTCCGTGCTCTGCGCTCCGGTCTCTTGCTGTGCCAGCTCAGTGGAGCAAGGTTTGTTTTCAACATTTTCCTTCTTTTGTTTACGCTTTTTTCCGCTGTAACTTTATTTTCCAATGGAACTGTTTTCATTTCAAGTTTTGTACTCTGACCTTTTGCTGCCCCTTAGAATTAGGTTGTTAGCATCTTGTTTTGCCAGTTAATGTCCTTGTCACTGGGGAAAGGAAGAAAGGGACCAGGAGAGCTGTGCGAGTGTTGTATGAACCATCTGGCCGTTCTACCTTCTAGCCAAGGATTTGCTTTCTGTGGCTCATGGAAGTTCACTATGTCTTATCCATGTTCCAAGCAATTCATTCTTTTATTTTTGTCTGTTTTCAAAGAAATAAGGTCTTAGATGTTTTTGTCCACTGCAGATTTATTTTAAATGAAATATGTAAGTGCCATGTTTTATGGTATTTTTAAATAATCTATTGCCTATTTCTGGGGAGGGGGAGATGACAACTATTTAGTCTTAGATTTGCACTGCTGGATTTTTTAAGTGTAACCTTGACTGGTTATCCTATTTGTTTTATTCTGTAATATTAGTCTTATGAATTAAAGTTTGATAATTAATTCTTTCTGTGTTTGAGTGTTTAAGCGTCCTGTACGTGCTAATCTGCTCCT
>NC_048906.1:750348-758209 GCF_011077185.1 Oxyura jamaicensis
CGGGCGGTGCCGGCGTGGATCGGGCGGTGCCGGCGTGGATCGGGCGGTGCCGGCGTGGATCGGGCGGTGCCGGTGCTGGCGGTGCCGGTGCTGGCGGCGCGCGGCGGATTCAAACCCCACCGCCGAGCGTTACGGGCCGCGGGCGCTGCCCATTGGCCGCCAGGATTTAAAATCCGCGCCGCGCGGCACCATGGGAGCGCCCCGCCCGCAGCCTTAAAGGGACACGGCCGGCACCGGCACCCCCCGCCCCCCGGGGACCCCACGGCCCCTCCGCGGGTCGCCCCCACGAGGAGCGGGCGGAGGTGCGGGGCTTTACCCCCATCCTTCCCCAGTCCGCGGGTTTGTGCGCAGCTGCTGGCCGCATTCCCCCAGCACACTCAGTCTGAGCGCTCCAAGTGGAAACAGCAACTGCCCGCAGGAAACAGCCCCCCGCGGGGAATAACAACCCCCACGGAATAACCCCCCCACGGAATAACAGCCCCCGCGGGGCCGTGCCTCGCAGCCCTCCCTGAACCAGGCGGCTCCAGGCCGACACCCCCCTGCAGGCTCCTGCAGGGCTTCCCAACGAGGACATGGCTCGCTTGCACAGCACATCCCCACAGCTTGTTCCTGTAGTCTCCTGGCATTTGTTAAGTAAAGTTAATTTTATGAATTTTATGTTCTCATCCCCATATCTGATCTTACTACCTGCTGGCACAGGAGAAAACGTCAGTGGAAAATAACCCAGAACAGTGCAAAATCCAGCTGTGGCAGCTCCGGCCGCAGGCTTGCTTTCTCCCTCCAGGCATGCATGGTCCCACCCTCCTGACCTGGAACGAGGACAGTTCTCTCTTACGGCTTCCCTGTCCCATTAATGAAAGCTGTTTCTTTTACCCGGCAAGGGAAGAACAGATGCCTGGCCAGCATGTTCTGTGCTTCTGCAGTTTGCTAGGACCTTGGGGACTGCAGATGTGTCGGTAGCTAAAGGCTAGCTGGGTCCCGGGGTAGCTCCGAGTCCAGCCCTTGTTTGAGAGTCCAGAGCACAAGATGCGTCCTAGAGGCCAAACAAGGAGCCCTGTGATCATTAGGCCAGGCAGCCAACAGTTCAACTTATTTCTCTGATGGCATCAGACCCCCTCAGGAAGTTCTGCTCCATGCACAGCAGACGTAGCCTCCGCTGAACCAGTTTGTTACCTTCGCCACCTTCCCACAGAGCCCTCCACCAGGCAGCAGCTCCTCACCATCCTTGCACTTGGCAGCTGCAATTCTGAGACAGAACATCGGCATCTACCCGACAGCCTCCAGCAGCTGACAGCGGGCGCTAAGTGGAGGAGAGGAGCGTTGTGCAGCCCCAGCTGTATGTTCCTGAGGGTTCTAAAGGCCCTGCGTAAGAGTGACCAGTACGGCCCACCAGCCTCGGTCAGAGCAAACTGGAATAAAGCACATGGGGTCAGGGAAGCAAGGGATGTAGTGTTTGAAGCGACCACTTCTAAAAGATTCCTGAATGAAGGAATTTCCCTCCCCGAGTGCACTTCCCCCACACCTACAGCTACGCTTCAGCTATGCAGCAAAGCCTGCTGTGAGAAGTCATGCTTTATTGCACTGCACGTTGACATCAGGCAACTATTTGCCAGGGCCGCAGCAGCACGCCGCCGCCTCATCGCACTCCGTCTTTCCAGAGAGCTGGCAGCGGCGCAGAGGTGAGCCCGGGTCAGTGATGCTTCAGAGGACAGGAAAAAGGAGCCAAATCTAAGGAATGTAAACACTGCTGAGCATTTGGGATCTTCAGTGGCGACTTTTTAGACCCTGGCAGAGGCCACCTTGACAGAGACAACAAAACAGGTTTTAATTAAGGCAGGAAGGCTGGGCAGCCTGCTGGATGGAGGCGTAGGCTGAGAAATGCGTAACGGTCTGTGTACCTACGTACCCCTCCGGGCACTGCAGCCGTGCTGCTCGAGTGCGTGTGGAGATGCATCATTCTGAGACTCTTCCACGAGCAACCCCAATTCCACTCTCAGACTCGCACCCCTTAATTTGGCAGCCTCCTCCTGCCCCCTCCCAGTCCAGCAGCCCGGCTTCACACCGCCCCTCGGTGGTCTTTAACCAAGCAATCCCGGTGCGGAGGGCTGTGGTGAAACCCTGCAGCGACACATGGTAACACAGCACACACACAGGGCCTCCCTGACCCGGTACACTGCTGCTTCCCATGCTTCAAGAGACAGTTGATGGCTACTTAAGGGGGCAAAGTAGGACTCACAAGGAAACAACTAAGTGTCCGACCTGCAGAAAATCTTGTGGGAATGCCAAAACCTGTCAGGTCTTGCGGGCGGGTAGGCCTCCTATAGCCCCTCACAGCAAAGGGCTTTTGCAAGGGCTGGTAAGATTCTGGACAGGAGGAACTGGATATTTTTCGAAGTTGAAGTCAGTTAGAAAGCTGCCTATAGTACAAACAGAGTACAAGAACACTTGCAACTTGGTATTTTTTCCACCCAGAAAAAGTGGCAAGCCTGGGCATTTCCCATGGACGTAACCCCGGCCTAGAGCACAGGAAGCGCACAGCTGCCTTCTGCACTTGTCTGCACTCCCGCTTCAGGGGAGACTTGAGGAGCTCAGCTGTCATGGAACAGGAACGTAACCAGTATGGGACTAGGTGATGCAACTGTCCTGCTGGAGCTGGGCTTCCAGCTAACATTTTACCTCTCCTGAAACCAGACAGATGACCTAACTGATCTATTGTATCGGAGATTTCAGCCCAGTTCTTGCAGCTTCAACAAAAAAACCTTTGTTTTCTTGTCCCAGCTGTGCTTCCTGCCACAAGCTAGCTCCAGCTCCTGCTTTTCTTGCAGGGGTCATACCATCTGGAACGGCCAGATTCAAAGAGCAGGCCATTTCCAAATACCTGAAGCAACACTACTGGAGCTGCCGCTGTACCTATAGGTGCGTCTGAAGTTCCAGTGCTGGAGAGGGGATCGTGCAGTCACCATGGTGGCTTTGGCACTCTCACTTCAGCATCAAGACGTGAAGCAAAGTCGTTCTGTAGCAGAGGCATTACGAACCAGCAACGCTGGAATGATTTGCTGGTGAAAGGCATCAGCTCAGACACAGAAGCAGAAGCTGTTTCACGCCGTACGTCACCTCTTCAGTACACTGACACCGTGCCTGCTGTAGTCAGACCAAGACTGGCTCATGTGCACAGGCACAACAGGAACCTCACTCGTCTCAAGTTTGGTTTGACAAGTCACAACCTTGAGTTACTCGAACAACTGAAGAGGCTTTAATTTATGTACAGTAAAAATACAAACAAACCAGACAGCGGTTTTACATTTGATTAACAGCAGTTACTACACACTTCAGTACTTGTACAGCTGGTTGCTATTTAAGGTCTATCAGTACTTTGCACTATATACAGCAGCTGAAGGCTCCAGGGCTGCTATCTCCCAGCTGTATGCTTACTGCCTAATCAAAACGCGTTCTGGCCTCCTGCTGCTACACTACAACGTGCAGGAGCCCCAGTTTTAGAAGTTACAGAGGGCTGATGTTAAGATTTAGCACGGACAGGGCAGGGCAAATTCACTTTTGGCCAATTGTCTGGTTCTGAGTCAGGTAGCCACAAGCATCAGCTGTCTCCAACTTGCATACAGCCGTTCCCAGGAAGAATTATTCCTGCTGTATTTACTCGTCCAAAATGAAATGTTCACTCTTTCCAAGATGTCTGAATTTCTATCTTCAGTTTTATAAATGCAAAGAAGCACCAGAGAGCTTTCTGCAAATATATACACTGGATAACAAATGGGGACACTTGCAGCATTCTCTCACCCACCTCCAGTTTCTGCTTTTAATTCCCCACTTTCTGCTGCACTGAGTTCTGAGAGAGGCACGGTACTTCTCTTTCCAAAGCCTTTCGGCTCTCTAAGGTCTGCAATGTTCAGGAGAAAGAACGCGCATCAGCAAAGAGAATCCTAACCCTGCACGATGGGCAAGAGCACTGCACCAGTGTCTGCTGTAAGAGCTACGGAGCGTCCTGTCAGGCTGCTGTGGTCTAACCCCAGTAGGCAGCCAAGCACCACACAGCAGCTCCCTCACTGCCCCTCAGTGGGACGAGAGGGGGAATCAGAGAGGGAAAAGCGAGGAAGCTCACTGGCTGCGATAAAACAGGAGCTGCACACACAAGCAAAGCAAGATAAGGAATTCATTCACCCCGCCATCGGCAGGTAGTTAGCCGCTTCAAAGAAAGCAACATCTAACAGTGACTTGGGAAGACAGATGCCGTACCTCCAGATGTCCCCTTCCCCCTCTTTCTTGCCCCCAGCTTCTATTGCTGAGCATGCTGTCATGTTATGGGATATCCCTTTGGCCAGGCTGGGTCAGCTGTCCTGGCTGCGTCCCCTCCCAGCCCTTGTGCAACCCCAGCCTACCTGATGACAGCGCGGCATGAGAAAGAAGGCCTTGACTGAACACAAGCACTGTGCAGCAACAGCTAGAACAGCAGCGTGTTATCAGCACTGTTTTCCATCACGAGCACAAAACATAGCACCAAACCAACTACTATGGACAGCGTTAGCTCCGTCACAGCCAATACCGGCACACAGGCAAGGCGTATAAAGATAGTTTCAATGTCAGCCCGAAGTTCTAAAGCCAAGCGCAGGATGTTGAAAGATATCCTGCCCCCAGAGGAGAGAATCGCAGTCCACAGGGAGAAAAGGAAGACACTATCCACCTCAAAACGCAGGCCTGTACATCAGCAAATGTTTTTCTGAAGGAAAGCATTGCCTCTAACGAACTGTAGTAAATAATTGCCTGTGACAAGTACATCAGCCACACAGCACTGCTGGTCTAGAATGGAGGCTGCTTCTAGCAAAGGCAAACCCACATGGCTTTGGGTCAGGAACAGAACAGACACGAAAGACAGGCTTTGGCTGCAGAGTATGTTCTGTCAGCTCTGCCTTGTTCCCCAGCTGAAACGTGGAGATGCTGCCCTAAAGGGAACAGAACCAGCTTTCCTAACCCCAGGACATTTAATGACACAATTCAGACAACACGGAATGAATTACATTCAAATGAGCATACAAAGGTTACACAACAAGACACAGCAGCTTCCACGGGGGACTGCTTGGCCAGACCATTGGTGTTGTGGAACACTCACAGGAGGGTTCAGGAACAGCAGAGGGCCATGCCCTGGGCTCTCAGAACAATATTCCTCTCCCTGCCCCCAACTACTCCTACGCGCCTTTACTGCCCTGAAACGCGGTAAAGAGGCTACTAGACCTGGGTGAGTGGCAAGAACTTCTGGTAATAGCTCTTTGTAACGTCAATCATGAGCTCCTGGGTACACTCCGGGAGTTCACCAGAGAAGAGTCCTGGAAGAAGAACGAGAGTGTGACCATCAGTGTTCTTGCACGGGAAAGCAGAAATCAGCTTACATTCGACGTTCAAAGCAGCTACTTCGATTGCACTGTACGTAAATACTGCGGGAGCAGCTAAGGGCTCTTCTCTCGCGTAGAACAATACAGCAGGGTCATTCGGACTGAACACACACCACCGACCGAGCATACCGCATGGCAGCGAGGTTCACAAGGCAAACTGTGACTCTGCAGTTCACCAAGCGCCCTATGCCTTTATTGCTAGGTACAAAATGCCAGTAGGAGCCATTGCCACAGCAATCATGCTTTAATATAAGGATATCCATCTTACCCACAGCTATGTACAAGTAAAATGAGAGGGAGCATACCTGGGCAGCCCGAGAAGACTGTGAAAGGCGGGACTACTGTTTCGGGAGGCAGTACTGTGTTGTCTAAGATCTTGCAGCAGTCTTTCAAAACGCATCTACGACCCTAAAACACCAGTTAGACAGAACTTGTACTTAAAAGACTAGATGCTTTTGCTTAGTCCTTGTAAGTTACCTAAGCTTCAACAGGTTTAACTCTTTGAAATACATTCTGCACACAGGATCACGCAAATAAATCCCTACCCGGAACGTTCTTCCCAGCAGTATTTGACACACTGTATCAACCCATTTTTTCCTAAGGAAAAAAGTCCTTTTGCTTTTGACTAACACATACACTTGCAACTGCGTGTTAATTTATGTCAGTTTGCACCTAGAACCCAAGTCATGCAGTAACATAGCAAGGCTTTCTGCAGTTCAGCAGAGACCTTGGTTATTTCTCATTATTTGCACAGAAACACAATTACGCCTGTACTTTGTGAAAAGGCTGCCTCCCCGGACAGGCCCACGAGCTGTGGGGACAACGGCCACTCAGTCAGTGCCTAAGTGAGGGACAAAACTCTTGGGACTGATTTTCCAAACAGTGCTCAGCTCTATCTGCCGTCCTCCCAATAGCAAAATCAAGAGCACCGCTTTCTGTGAAGGATGAAGCAGCGTGCAGTAAGTATGCTTGCTCCTGGCAGCTGGTACACGTCCCTCTCCACTGCCGTTACACAGCCTGAACAATACTCAAGAGACTCACGGTAAGACTGAGGGAGAGCACTCACAATGACACAGTTCTTGCCTATGTGGACGTAGGAGCCAATCTGGGCTGCGTTGACAACACAGTCCTCTTCTATGAACACATGATCACCAATGTGGAGAGGAAAGAAAGCAACCCTGTGACAGAAGAGTCATTTATTCAGGTGGCACAACCTACAAACTGTTAGGCCCAACATCGCACTGCAGTCTCCCGTGTCCAACTGGAAAACCAGAGGTAGACTCAATGCTGTGGAAGACTGAACAGTAAGTGACCTTTTCTCAGATATTTCTAAAAGATGGCCCGGATAAGCAACAGGAAGACACCATAAACAAGTAAAGAACGAGTGAAACATGTTATTTGCGTTGCTATTTAGATATATCAGTGTCTTTTCACATTACAGCCTGAAGGGAACACTAGCCCTCAAGGCGAAGCTGCGAATTTGAGAAGGCAGGGGTAGAGGGACTTAATTATAAAATTGTTACAAGAGAAATGTATCGCTCTGACCAGGGCTGGGCCTCAGCCAAACCGGGATGTTTTAAGCGCGCAGATTTCAGCTCGCACAAAGGAAGGCTCGCTCTTACCCTTTGCTAAACTTCTTGAAGGGCGGCCTGATGACGCTGCGGCTTTTCACCACGCAGTGCCGCCCCACCCGCACGTTGGCCAGGTCGCCGCGGATGATGCAGTCGTTCATGACTATCGTCTGCAGGGAGGGGAGAGGTCAGTGCGCTGCTGACCCCTACCCCCACCGGACACCGCGCCCGGCGCCGCCCGTACCTTGCCGTTGAGGACGATGTTCTGGCTGCCGCACAGCACCGACTGCCGGCTCACCTTGTTACCCGATGCCTGCGGGGACGAGGGGAGAGCGATGAGGAGGATGAAGATGAGGTTGAGGCGGAGGAGGATGAGGGGGATGGGGAGGAGGATGAGGGGGATGGGGAGGAGGATGAGGGGGATGGGGAGGAGGATGAGGGGGATGGGGATGAAGATGAGGGGGATGGGGATGAAGATGAGGGGGATGGGGATGCCGCCGCCCCCCGGCGCCCCGCACCGTCTCGATGTACTCGGACTTGTTGTAGAGCATCTCCCCCAGCTCCATGGCCGCGCCGCTTCCGCCCGGCCGCCGCCCGCTTCCGGCGCGTCACTTCCCGCCGCCGACCGCCGCTTCCGCCGCGGGCGCCACCAATGGCGGCGCCGTTGCCATGGGCACGGGAAGAGGCGGCCATGGCCGAGGCGGCGGCGGGAGCGGTGCTGAGCGGAGCCGAGAGGGAGAAGGTGGGGGCGGGAGCGGGATGGGACCGGGAGCGGGATGGGACCGGGACCGGGAGCGGGATGAGACCGGGACCGAGAGCGGGATGGGACGGGGACGGTACCGGGACGGGGACGGGGACGGCACCGGGACGGGGACGGGGACGGGGACG
>NC_048906.1:758219-768727 GCF_011077185.1 Oxyura jamaicensis
CGGGGACGGCACCGGGACGGGGACGGGGACGGGGACGGCACCGGGACCGGGACGGCACCGGGACGGGGACGGCACCGGGACGGGGACGGCACCAGGACGGGGACGGCACCAGGACGGGGACGGCACCGGGACGGGGATGGGGATGGAACCGGGACCGGGACCGGGATGGGACCGGGACGGGGATGGGACTGGGACTGGGATCTGGACCGGGACCGGGATCTGGACTGGGACCGGGACGGGGATGGGACCGGGACGGGGATGGGACCGGGACGAGGCCATGCCCAGGCTGCTCGGCCCGGCCCGGCCCGGCTCGCCCCCCCCCCCCCCACGCCCCCCCTCCGACCCCCCTTCTCGTGTCCCGCAGCTGCGGGAGAAGCTGGCGCTGCTGCGGCGGGAGTACAGCGAGACCGTCAGCCGGCTGCGGGTGAGCGGGGCGGGCTGCGGCGCGGCCGGCAGCGGGGCCGGGCCCGGCAGGGCCCGCGGGGGGGGTGCCCGTAGGCCGCTCCGAGCCCCGCTGCCGCCTTGTGTCCCCAGCGGGCGCGGCGAGCCGAGCGGGCACGGGGCCACGCCGGGAGGAAGGCGGCGGAGGACGGAGCGCGGCGGCCCGAGGAGCCGGGGGGAAGGCGCAGCCCCGCAGGTAGGAGCGGGAGGTTGCCCGCGGCCCCCTGAGCTGCCCCAGCTCGGGCTCGCGTCGTCCTCACACGTCCCCTGCCCGCGGTGCTCGGTGTGCGGCCCTTCTGGTGTTAAACTGTAGCAGAACGAGATCGTTCACTCTGCAGCAACTTCCCTCCTCTTCCCTCCTCGCCACGTCTGCTGGTGCTCTCTGATCGTGGCTGTAAGGTCCCGGTCTTTCACTTCTCCTAAGCCGTCTAGCTTTATTGTGCGGTGTTTTCCATGGATGTCACCTTGCTGGGAGTGCTTTACACATGTCAGATTTTTTCCAACAGGTTCCAGAGATAGCAAATCTCCTAGTCCTGACAGACATGAAACCTGTCCCTTACAGACTAAAACCTGCTCTGTTCCTGACACAGAGAAGGAAACTTCTGTCACACTTAAACACGCTCCTGAATTTGTCAGTAATGAAGTTAGTTTGCAGGACAGCTCGCAGGCAGAAAGCATCCAGGCTCGCCAGGACAATGCATGCTGTGGAGTCTCGAGGCCTGCAACTGAGGAGAAAAAAACCCAAACCTCGAGAAGCATGATGAAGCTGAGGAGGAGGCGGACAAAGACTCTGGTGTCAGAGAAAAGGGAATCGGTGTATGGTGTGCGTCGAATCAAGGCTGATGAAACGGGGAAAAATCAAAGTGTCAGTGCAGAGCAACTTCAGTCACCTGTCTTCAGGCAAGGCAGTTTCTTGAGCACTGAGGAGAATGCTCCAAGTGAGTCCAAACCAGCAATCGTGGGGAAGCAAGAAAACAGTTTAACTCCTCCAGATGCTGAACTGGGAGCTCTACAAGACGTGCTTGATGACAGTCTCCCTCTGGGAGTGCCTGAGCTACTGCCGTGTGTCCCGAGGGACAGCAGTGATGTCTGGCAGCCCGAGTCCCCAGGTGCTGTGGCCACATCCAACAGCCATGAACCTGCACAGCTGTGTTCAGAGAATGGTGAATCTGTTTTACTTGATGCCAGCGGTGATGGTGGAAAAGAATCTTTCAGGATAATAAAACAAACGGACAGTGAGAGCACACACGAAGATCAGGGAGAATTACGCAGGCTCTTGGGTTTAACATCAGAAAATGAAGTATTGCCCACTGGCAGAAATAACAGTGTAATTACTGAGAGCAAAAGCCATGAAGGAAATGAAAATGACACTGGTGGTTTAAATGCCTTTCCTTCAAGTCTTGCTCTGGGCAGTGCTGAGAAACTGTTGGAGAATCAACAGCTTGAAATTCAGTCTGGACTTTCTCATCTAGAAAATGTAACAGCTCCTGAAAGTGCACTGAGTTCCTGCACAATGGTGGAAGGGCTTCTCTTTCCTGTTGAATACTATGTCAGGACAACTCGACGCATGTCTAATTGCCAGAGGAAAGTGGACCTTGATGCTGTAATCCTTAGCCAGCTGGGCAGGAGCAAGAAAGGTCAGCGAAGTAAATGCAAGCAGAAAGATGCCAGTTCAAGTCAGCCCTCCCAAGAAACGGTTGAAAATGATTTGGAGTCAGCAGTTGTGCCATTCCCTTTTCTTTGTACAGAAAATGATCCAGTGAATTCAAGTAGTCCTCCGAGAACTCTCCTTTCATCCAGTGGGAGCAGCAATTCACCAGGGTCAGTTTCTCAAAGCAGCATCACAAGCACAAAGCGAGATCAGAGGCGATCACAGAGGAAACAAAAGGGAATTAGAAAGTCGGCCTGCAAACCTCTTGTGAATCAAATGTCACAGGAACTTATAGAAAGTTTGGATCTCATAACGCCAAGGGAAAGCAGTAGTCCGCTATCCAATGAGTATCAGAGTGAAAAGGAAAACTGTGAGGCTAACCTTGAAAAGTCATCTTCGGATGAGAGACGGGTGTCTGTTGCTGCAGCTCTTGGGTCTGGAGCGACTGGTGTGACACAGCCAGCAAGTGCTGATCCTCCTCCTGCTGGAAGCCAAGTACTTGGCAAATGCCGTAAGACTCTTTTAGAACAGGTTCAAAATCCACTGCAGAAAAGTGACTCTCCAAACCCAAGGAACGAAACTTCTGTCAGCCACACAGGTGATCTGGAATGCAAGCTGAGTGTGTGTCAATCTGATAGATCTCCAGTGGAACGTGTTAAGAGTCACCACGTGCAAGCAGCCTGCGGGGCCGAACAGCTTCTAGCAATTAACGTCCCTCCACGCCGGTCCCTGCGTTGCTCTGCAAGACAGAGAGACAGTCAAGCCTCAAAAGGTATTTCATCAAATACAAGCACTCCCTAAAACTAGCCCAAGGGCAAGGCAAGGAAACAGATGAGTGAGTTCATGCATGGCTGTTTGCACCCTGCCTTATTTTTATTCAACAAAATGTGATACGGGTTAATTTTTTTCTTGACAAGTTGTTTTTAAAATTTAGATCGTTGTGGTGCCCATGTTCTTTGCACAATTCCAGAAATCTCTGCCTTAGCACAGTGACAGAGAATGAACGGCTGTGCATGGGTAAGGAGCAGGGCTGGGAACTTTGTAAGCTGCCTTTCCCTTTGGAGTGGATGTTGTGCATACTCTACCTGATTTTCCAGTAAATGGATGTAACTCTCTGTTTGTCCAGCTGAGTCTGCATGCTAATGATTTTTTTTTTAGCGCTGACAAGTGTGAAAGAAAGATTAGTGTACCTGAAAGTCCAGGAATACTGTAGAAAGAGAAAATGTTGGGGGAAAAAACAAACAACCTGGTTGGGCACTCGGTCAATTTGACTGTCTTTGGCAGTGATATTTTAGCTGAAGGCTTGATGCAGAGCAGTTGTGGAATAGTGTGTTTCCAGGAAATGCCACTTCCACGCGTTAAGATGGGTATCATTTTTTTTTAAATAGATGACACTCTAGATGAGAAATTCTGAAACAGCTAGTTGCTGTTTATGTTATGATGTGATGTTCTCTCTTGAATTCCTTTGTTTGTCTAGATGAGAGCAAAAGAGGACCTGGCCATCAAATGGATTCAGAGGGTACTGCTGCTCTTAGTCTTCCTGCTACAGACGCCGGTACTTCCAGCTCTCTCTTTTCCTTCCGCAGTCACCAGTGGCTGGTCCCCAAACTGGGCATCGAAGAATTTCATCTACCTGATGAGGAATTTGGACTATTAAAACTTGAGAAATGTGAATCTTCCCCTGTGAATGACTTGGAGGCTTTTGTTCCTAGTGTGTTTGGGGATGGGCTGGCTTCAGAGGACGTGCAAGCTGCAGAAATGAAGGCAGAAGAAAGAGGGCTCAAAAGGAATCTGATTTCACTGCTCAAAAGTGGGTCTCCCAGGTCATCTCATTTGGAAAGCCCAGCTTCCAAGATGGAACTTTCCACACATGAATTGCTCTTTACTCCTGTGGGGACTATCTCAACTGGTGCTCCCGTTCAGCCTGAGTCTCACATTTCCTCATCTGTTTTCCCTGTCTTGGGTGCAACCCCAGCTGTTCTACCATCCGTATGCAGTGAGCTCTTCCCCAGTACATGTTCTGTACCTCCTTTGCAAGTCAGCCTGCATTCCTCTCAGGAAGCACCTGCCCAGGTCACGGATGACAGGGAATGCAAAGACTCTGCCATTCCACTGCACTTGGGCAGCTGTGGTGCAGGACCTGCTAGCCAAGAGGAAGGGCAAGGTACAACATTTCATTTAGAAGCTGAAAGGCATCCTAGTAATAGATCGGATGAGGCTGTGGCCCTGGAGAAGTGTCAGCAATCACAGAGCAAACAGCAGAGATCCTGCAGATCTCCTGAACAGGTAACAAGTTGGCCTCTTTGCCAAGGGTGCTAGGCCTTAGTTTTGTGGGTGAGTGCCCTCTTCCATAGTCTGACCTTTCTGCGGAGAGGCCTCTTTGCATGTCAGCCCTGCTGGTCTTTTAGCTGAGTTTTTAAGTGTTTGGTTTTCATCTGCTGCCTAAAGGTCTTTTAACCACAAGAGCAAATTCTTTAAAATCCTACTTAAAAGAAGTGGAGATGTGGGTGTCAGTGCTCGCATTGGGAACATGTGTATGACCAAAAGGTTTCTGGCACCCATGTAGTGCCGGTCTACCTTAACGAATACTTTTAGCTAGGACTGTCTCCTACGTCCAACATGTGGAAGGAGTGCTGAAAAAATGGCTTGTCTCTGATGGTAAGAATGGATCTGAGAGATGCAAAGTGGTGTTTAAAAACAGTTTCCAGGTGCAAACAGGGAATAAGCTGTCTGGGGTCTCTTATTTTTCAAAGGCATGCAAGTACAAAAAGAGGTGCTTCTGTCATAGCTCTCTGCTGCACGCACAGTGAATTTACATTTCTGCCTCATTCTTGCAAGTGCCGAATGTAATTTTTGAAGTTGAATTTATCTTTGTTTTTTTCTTGTTTGTGCAGAAAAAAAATGAAGCAGAACAGTCAGCTCCAGTACTGTTTGATGGCCTGACAGAAGAGAACTTGCAGTTTGTTTCAAAGCTAAAGGTAGGATAACATTTGACAATTGTTTACTGAGCCAGTAGCATCTCTTTAATACAAAGTTGAACAAAAATGCAATAAAAATGCATGGTGGCTAGTTGGAAGAAAAACCAGCCAAACAGATTGCTGCCTAATTTAATCAGTTCTGCCTTCACTTGTGGTAAAGCATGCTGAAAGGCTAGGTTCCCATGTGTGTCCCTTTGACTGAGAGAGGATTCCATTGATTGTTTCTGAATAACAAATCTCTAAAGACATGCAGGTACCTTAACAAACAGAACTGCTGCATTTTTCTGCAGCCCCAGGTAAAATGATCTTAGTCCTTGCATCCCTGGTGTGCCTGTCCTGGGGCTTCTTGTCACCATTTCAGGCACCAAGTAACCCAGTAAGGAGCAAATTTTGCAGGGCAGGGGGACGACAGCATTGCCAAATTCATGTGTTGATGTTCACCGCCTTCCGGAACAGAGCCTTGCTTGTATGCTGTGACCCAGGCAAATCTTGCCCGGGACTGTTTGCACAGCTGAGCCGTCTCGTCCTGTCCTAGGGCCCTTTCACTGTCTTCTTACCTTGCAGGGGGTAGAGAAGGGTTAGCAGGCAAGGAAGCAACATCTGTGGCAAAGCCAACAGAATTCCAAATGAGCTCGCAGGGAGCTGGGTCACCTCTAGCTTTTCCAAGCTAAACTGCAAAGTTTTGCTCAAAGAGAAACCCTGTGGGTTCGGCCAACAATAATATGAAATTGAAAACTTTCTTACGGGGGAGAAGAAAATGCCTTCGCTTTGTTCAGATTTAAACAGTCTGTACAACGGCAAGTCCTGTCTCCTGCGCGTGAGGTAAGGGAAGCAAGCGCAGGACTACAGGCAGGCGGTACTTGGGCTTTGTTGTGGCTGTGCCGTGGTGCCTCCAGCCCTGTTGCAGCTCTGAGCTCAGGGGGGACCCTGTTGGTTTAGGTGACAAGTGATTTTTGTGAAGTGAGCTCATTTATTCACTGCTCAGAGGGTGCAACCCACCAGGTTTGCTTTCCTTGGTGCCCTACTGGCACTTCAGTCAAAAACAATCATCTTGAGAATTATTAGCCTCAAATTCTCATCACACTGAGTCACCACAAGCAAACTTTTCAATGTTAGACAACCGTAGCCATCAGAAGAAAACCAGCACTGTTTTGTTTTGGGCAGGATTCTTCAAGTTCTTGTGCTGTGGACGTGAGCACTGTGTGGTGGGAAGCAGCTGGCTGCAGAGAGCTGTGTGTGGTGACTGCTTGTGAGAATTCAGTTTCCCTGTGGAAACCTCTGGCACCCGACCATTGGGGAAAGGTCTATACTTGGCAGCTTGGAGAGGTATGAGCACAACCTTAATTTCTAGAAGTTACAACATCTTCCTTGCACCGGTGTGTTAATTCCCAAGATACAGGGAGCTTGCAGTCTCAGATACAAGGTTTGTTCTTTAGTTGGTGTAAATATTTCATTGCATCAGGCAAGAGAGGGCAGTGATTTATGCTGCTGATGCAGAAGGCCAGTGGTTTGTATGGTGGCATGTTACCTGCCGGAATTTGATACTTGGTGTACCAAATGGTGGATGCACTGCAGCCTCTCTCTTGTGATCTTATCTTTAGGCTCCCTGCAGACATCTTTTGATTCATATCAATAGGTATTATTTGCATAGGTAAACCTTCAGCAAAACTTGAGCTGTTCACCTAAGTGTGCTTCTTCAGAGGGGTCTGAAAATTTGTTCTGCCCCATGTAATTTTACGTGAAACACTCTGGAAAATGGGAGTGAAGTCAAAGGAAGAGGAACGTTGTGGGTGATGCTGTATTCCTGGTTTGCTATTCTAGATTCCTGTAATACAGATCATTCCTCTGCTGGACACCTGTAATCTCATCTGTATAGCACTGGGAAATCTGGAGATTGGAGAAATAAGGTGCCGTATTTATTTCTTACTAATGCTTTGCACCCTGAATAGCTGCAGCTTAACTCTCCTCTTGTGTGGTGGTTGAAATTGTCTCTTACTAATGTGTCATATTCTCAGTTGCTTTAGCAGTTGGAAAATATGGAAGGGATTTCTAAAAATCAACCAAAAAGATTTGCTTATTCACCCTAGAGGTGCTAGACTGTTTAAGCATATGCTTATTTTTATACGCTGTGGTATGTTTGAATTTTGCTTCCCTCTGTCATTATGCATATTTTTCTCCTAATTTAGGCTCTTGCTTTATTCTTCTGAGAGTGACTCATTCAAGCAATCACTGGTAAAAACTGGGAATATAAAAGCTGTTCTTGGGCTGAGGGATAGGAGGCTGGTCAGCAGCAGCAGAAGCATGCAAGAGCAGGAAGTGGAAGTAGTATTGTTTTCTGAGACAGGAAGGTGAGTCTTCTGGTTTGGTCTGGTCTCAGTGTGGCAGTTGGAAGAAAAGATGTAGAAAAGTGTTGGTTCCTCTTCCTTCTGGTGGTGTGCTGAATGTAGAGCATTCTGTTTTGGCTGCCTGTTCTCACTTACTTGCATCTGCTGTTCAGGAGCAAGCACGGACAGACTTTGATGCCCCCTGAAGAAACCGTTTTAGCTTTTGCTGAAGTAGAAGGAGTGAAAGATGCCTTGGTCGGCACCACTGCAGTGAACAGCATTGTTGTTTGGTCAGTATTTCTTATGCAATTCAATGATTTAGCTTGCAGGTGTAAGTGGTGGCTCTGACAGCTGCAGACGTTACCAAGTGGCACTGGTTGGCTATTGACTTACCGGTGAAATGTAATTGTCAAAGGGCCTACGCTGGCACTTTAACTTGTATGCAGTTAGACAGGTAGTGAATGAACTGTGCTGCTGTAATTCCACTTGCTTTTATGTCAGATTCATTATATCTCTCCCTGTGGCCTCTTGTTGTGTTTTAGTTTGGTTTCTGGGAAACCAAAACTGGCCGTCTTGCACAGTGCGTAGGCTTACAGCTATGGTTAGGAAATACCAGACTGAGGGTGGACATGCAGTCTGAATTTGTCTTTCCACCAACTGCAGGAATTTGAGAACAGGCCAGCTCCTGAAGAAGATGCATGTTGGTTATTCCTACCCGGCTTCGATCTGCCATCGAGCATATTCTGACTCTGTACGTATGTGAAATGAGGCACGCAGTTCTGCATGGACTGCACTGACTCTGGTGGCGACTGGAAGCAGTGGGTTTCTAGAGTGGATTGAAATATCATCTCAGCTGAGATTCACTGAAGATGTTTCACAGAAAAACAGTTTAACTGGTAGCCACACTGGCTAGCTCAAATTGTTGGCTTTCTGCAGTATTCTGACCGATAAAGCGGGTGGGATGCATCAAAGCGCATTCCAAGGCATAGGCCAGGTCACCCTGTATGTGGGTAGCAGGCGTACTGTTGCCCAACGCTTACGCTTGGCAAGTCTCTTCCATTTCACAGGTAGCTGCCAGCGTGGTGATGGCACATTGCTGTCATCAGAAAATCTATTTGAACTGGCTATCATTAACATACATCCCCGAGGAACACGAACTGATCAAAGCCAAGTTTCACACGTGATTCTTTGTCACTGGCTTCCACCTGTGTTGTGACTCTAGGTAGATTTTGTGATTTATCAAGGGTTTGTTTCCAGCCAGCGTTTAACCTTTTGAGATAAGAATGTCTTGTCTGATGATGATGGTTTGAGTCAGACTCTTTGGAGACTTCCTCTGAACATCTATCTGAGCATATTCCATGCTGGCCTGTGGCTGTTCCGTGAGCTGCTGGTTTCAGCTGTGTTGGTTTGTATGGAGTTTTGTTAAATTTATAGGTTCCTAGGGATTAAACTGAGGCCCAGAAATTTTACTTTAAATGTCCCTGGATCCTACAGCAAGTTTAGCTTTTCCAAGCAGAAAGATAAGTGCATAAATCCTTTGGATCCCTGAGCTGTCATTCTGCTGGATTGCATCAGCTCTTATCAGTCAGCAGCTGCTTTTTTTTAATCTAATTTGATAAGGACAGTAAACCATTTCTATTTTATTCAGTAAAAATAATGCATTGCTATCCACGAGGCTTTGATTGTAGGGAGAATGTAGCAATTAATTTTTGGAAAATTCTTTGTTTTTTTTTCCCCTCTTACTGTTGTTTTTAGTGATGTATTTTTCCTCTGTGTATCAGGGCCTTCTGTTTGTTGTTTTAAGTCATCCACACGCCAAAGAGAGTGAGTCCTGTGGAAATCCTGCATTCCGGGTGATTGCATTCAACCCCAAAACAGCCAGAAGCACTGGAGTCATCTTCTCTTCCCTCCCACCCGGACATGCTGGAAGGCAAGTACTTTGTGGACCCTGCGTGCTCATCATCTTCATGATACCTTGGAGGGGGTTTTGGAGGAGAATCTATTAACGAGCTGAGCAGCACTGCTGGCAAGGTTCCACTTGCTGTCCTGACGCTGATAAGGGGGCTGCCATCCATCACTTCCATTTGCACTGCACATAGGCTAGAATGCAGTGAGGGTGTGGGCTGTTTCCTGCCCGCTTCCTGCCCAAGTCTGGGAGCTAACCTCTGAGCTCCCCGCGTCACGGCTCAGCAAGGGGCTCTGCTCACCAGGGCTCTGTGAGCACACAGGAGAACTGATGTTCTGCATGCTGTACGCTTTTTTCTTTTTTTCCACAGAAAGTGATTGTGGAAATGCTGTAACTGCATTCATCAGGCAAGCTCCCTAGTCAGAAACCTCCTGAGAAAGTCTCTGCAAAGGAGGCTGTTCCAAGCCTTTGTGATGTTAAATAATGCTTTGCTAGGTTTATTGATGTTAAGCAGCTGTTTGCAGTCAGATGACCTTTTCCTTCCTCCATCTTGTGTTTTGAAGACTAATCCCTTTGAGACTCAGTCTTGCAACGCACTTTCTTACATCCGTCATAATATTTCCTATGTGCACAAGGATTAGCAGATGGAGACCTTGGCTTATGGAACAACTTCCATGTACTGAGAGCAGGGGCGGATTGCCTTAACGGCCTTTTCTTTCAGGTGTGCTGAAGATGCAGTATGGGGCATAACCTGGCTTCCTAGGGCTGGCTTATATCCGCTCGTTAATTTACTGGTTGAAAAGAGATGCAGTTTAAAAAACGCTGTACTGGTGTTTTCCCCAGCGTGACCCTCCTGTCTGCCCCCAGGTACGTGGAGGGCGAGGTGCAGGACGCCAGTGCCGCGGCGGTGCTGTCCTCGGGAGCCATCGCCGTGTGGGACCTGCTGCTGGGGCGCTGCACGGCGCTGCTGCCGCCGGGCCCCGCCGGGGGCTGGGCCCTGGTCCGCTGGGGCGCGGCGGGCGCGGGGCTGCTGGCGGGACGGGGCGACGGCAGCGTCTGCCTCTACCGGTACTCGCCGCCCGCAGCCCCGCTGAGCTGAGCGCCCGCGGCTGGCCCGGGGCGCGTCGGGACAATAAACGGCTGTGTGCGGGACGGCTCCGTCTGTGCGCCGGGGGTGCTGGGGGGGTCCCGGGGGGACAAAGGGGGGG